>NC_056747.1:524253546-524498546 GCF_019279795.1 Protopterus annectens | reverse complement strand
TAATTTTTAGTATTAAAATACAGTCACACATTTATGAAGCATTTAAATTATCTTATAAAATATATATAAATTTATGTTTTGAGGCACATTTGACTTCCTAATAAAGTACTTTGAAGGGTCACATTTCATTTTACAGACTTAAATCAAGACAGGACTGAACATGAATAATATAAATTATAACTTTCAGTCTGTCTCTCAATGTGTTTTACCCACATAAAAAAATTGTGCATAAAGCTAGGAGCGGCGTATGACAAGACCTCGCCCGGTGTCAGTGGTCATGTTTGAAGAAGACTGACTGCGTCAGTCGTTAAATGTCTGAAAAATTCATTCATTCTCTGTTCGTTGTGTGTACATTATATGCATTCGTGGTCGACAGGTGCAAATCTCATTGTTCATTTGGGTTTTGGTTCCAAGTAGAAGTAAGGCTTGTCTTTTTCAAAGGACGTTGTGTAATGTCCAGGTATCCAACTAACACAGTTAGGCCATTTCTGTTATGCACATTATATTTTCATTTAAATGCTGGAAGCTGTCACTCTCTGAGACAAAGAAATAGTGTTTTCATAATTAATAAAATGAAAAATTGAAAGCAAAAGCAAGGGTTGTGTCTTCATTCGTTTTCTGAAACACAGTGACCTTTAGTGTGACATCTCCAGTCTGGGCCAGTAATCAAGTTGTCTGAATCCTCACCACTGACACTGGAGAGGAACGTTCACTTGGAACAAAAAGGGATACACCCATTATTTCCAGATGCAGCTCTCTTCTTCAAGCATAGTTTACCATAAGAGCACACAAGGAATACGTTCAGTCCAGTGTCCGGATTCCTCTGTCTCCCTCCAGGTCCTCAGTAAGACTCCCCACTGGTACAGCTATAGGGCTGAGATCTCAGCTGAGTGTCCAAGCCAAGTCCTTTAGCATCTTTTCTGTGAAACCAGTGCTTCATGTTCCTGCTCCAAGTAGCTGGCACACACACACACTTTTAGATTTGACTTACACACATGCACCTGGGAAAGGCTGGCAGAGATTTACTAATTATGCTGCCTTCTGCCCAGACTATAAGGTAGTTTCACTGCCACCACATACCCCAAAGCCACCTACTCTAAACCTTTTGCAAGGGTACCCAATAATACTGAGTGAAATTAATATTAATACAAATGGTAGTTTGACCAACAGCAAGGCTTTCAGGAGAGGCTAGAGCTGCCACCAAATATACATAAGTACTTTCAGAGCTTAAAATATTCTTTAAAAGACCAGCCACAATGAAAAGTTTAAATGTATTTAATAATAAATAATAAAAGAACATGCAAATATTCAGTATTTATTTACAGTAAACACCAGAGTTTGTCACAGGAAATATTAAAAATAACACAGGTGGACATGTTCACACTGTTACAAAAAAAAATAATAATACTTAACTAATCTCACTATATTTTCCTGACTGATCTAAATAATTATTATTCTCTGGTTACTTACTAGAGCAAGGCAAGATGAAGTAGGTGAGATATGCTTCTTTGACAGGTTACAAAAAGAGGGCAAGTGACATTTCAGTCCAGTC
Source organism: Protopterus annectens (assembly GCF_019279795.1). Taxonomy (NCBI): domain Eukaryota; kingdom Metazoa; phylum Chordata; order Ceratodontiformes; family Protopteridae; genus Protopterus; species Protopterus annectens. The sequence goes on along the minus strand of NC_056747.1, from coordinate 524,496,994 downwards.
TCACCTAGTATTAAACATTATTTTTAGTGATAGATTACAGAATGACCTCACATACATCTGTCATCTGACTTCTGGTTCCCTTACAACCCCCCATTGTTAGAAACTGTCAGGATTTAGCTCCTTTTTGTCAATAATATGCACACACAGAGCCTTGCTAAGATCTGCTGCAGCTCCTGGAAGTCATAAAACAATTTCAAACCTCTACCCTTCCAGAGCAGCAGCAGTTAGTACACTCCAGTGACAATATAGAAAGCTTCCTACTACAGACTTTTTATCTCTGGCTGCCTTGAGAACTGTAAGATAACATCTTTATGGCCTAGGCCCAGTAATTTAATTTCTTACTATTTTCCAAAGTCAGGTGGATTGACATTATCCTCTTCTTTTCCAATACCCTCTGTTATAATATATACATTTAAACTGTCACAATAATGCAGGTATATTGCTTGGTGCAGTTGAACAAATGTGTGTGTGCGTGTGTGTGTGTGTGTGTGTGTGTGTGTGTGTGTGTGTGTGTGTGTGTGTGTGTGCATGTGTGTGCGTGTGTATATATATTTATTGGCAGGTTTTTGTGATATAAAAAAAATGAGACTGAAAAAACTCATTTCAAAACTTTTCTCACCGTTAATGTGACCTATAACCTGTACAATTCAATTGAAAAACAAACAAGTCTGTTAGGGGAAAAAATATAAAAAATAAAAAATGTACAATAAGCTGATTGCATAAGTGTGCACACCCTTAAACTAATACTTTGTTGAAACACCTTTTGATTTAATTACAGCATTTAGCCTTCTTGGGTAGGAGTCTATTAGCTTGGCACATCTTGACTTCACAATATTTGTCCCTCTTCTTTGCAAAAGCACTCCAAGTCTGTCAGACTGCAAGGGCATCTGTTGTGCACAGCCCTCTTCAGGTCACCCCACAGATTTTCTGTTGGATTTAAGTCTGGGCTCTGGCTGGGCCATTCCAAGACTTTAATTTTCTTCTGGTGAAGCCATTCATTTGTTGATTTAGATGTATGCTTGGGGTCATTGTCATGTTGAAATGTGAAAGTCCTCTTTATCTTCAGCTTTCTAGCAGATACCTGAAGGTTTTGGGACAAAAGTGATTAGTATTTGGAACTGTTCATAATTCCCTCCACCTTGACTAAAGCCCCAGTTCCAGCTGAAGAAAAGCAACCCAAAGCATGATACTGCCACCACCATGCTTCACTGTGGGGATGGTGTTCTTTTGGTGATGCAAAGTGTTGTTTTTGCACCAAACGTACCTTTTGGAATTGTGGCCAATAAGTTCAACCTTGATCTCATCAGACAATAACACATTTTCCCACATGCTTTTGGGAGACTTGATGTGTTGTTTTGCAAATTTTAGCTAGGCCTGGATGTTTCTCTGTGTAAGAAAAGGTTTCCGTCTTGCATCCCTACCCCATAGTCTAGATATATGGAAGAATATGGGAGATTGTTGTCACATGTAGTACACAACTCCTTCAGTGTTGCTGTAGGTCTCTTGGCAGCCTCCCTGACCAGTTTTCATCTTGTCTTTTCATCAATTTTGGAGAGACATCCAGTTCTTTGCATCGTCACTGTTGTCCCATATTTTCTCCACTTTTTGATGACTGTCCTCACTGTGTTCCATGCTATATCCAATTCTGTAGAAATTTTTTGTACCCTTTGCCAGACTGATACCTTTTAACAATGAGATTCCTTTGATGCTTTGTAAGCTCTTTCTAAACCATGGCTTTTGCTGTAGCAGGCAACTGAGTAAATGTCAGGAAAAACCTTCTAGGACAGCTGAACTTTATTTGGGGTTAATCAGAGTCTCTTTAATTGACTGCAGGTGTGTTCCCAAGAAGACTGAATGCTGTAATTAAATCAAAAGGTGCTTCAACAAAGTATTACTTTAAGGGTATGCACACTTATGCAACCAGCATATTGTATGTTTTTTTATTTTTTTTTTTATATTTTTCCCCTAACAGATTTGTTTGTTTTTCAATTGAATTGCACAGGTTATAGGTCACATTAAAGATGGGAAAAGTTTTTAAATGATTTATTGTGGTCTCATTTTTTTATATCACAAAAACTGACATTTTAGCAGGGGTGCTTACACTTTTTATATCCACTGCATATGTGTGTGTGTGTGTGTGTGTGTGTGTGTGTGTGTGTGTGTGTGTGTGTGTATATATATATATATATATATATATATATATATATATATATTGTAGTTCGACTGTAATGTAATGCAGTTACTTTCACCACCAACAAAAACTCCCAGCAACAGTGTGAGACCAAACCAATGACACCCATCAAGATGTATCAAGTGATTATTTTTAATGGAGCCTGCAACTGCTCTCTGCTTTCAGATGTAGTCTGCCCAAACCCCTGAAAAAAGATACACACCTTATGTGTAAATGTGTAATGTGTATTTGTGAAATAAATGAAGTGCACAGTGACTTCAGTAATGAATTTCAAGTTGTTGCACTTGGACAAGCCATAACCATGAGTAGCAGTTGTCTTTCAGCTGCCCTCTGCATTCATACACAGCCTTCCTTCCTTTCCTCCAAAAGATAGCTACCTTCTCTATAACCCTCTGATGTTAAAATATGCAGAAAGAGAGAGCAGTTGTCCACAGTAATGTATTTCAGCTCACTTTTATCAGATGTATAGTCACTGACCCTACCCACACTAATCAGCACAAAGATTTTCATTGTGATCACCTAACTGCCTATGCTTTCACCCACAGTCCACCACCGAACTGCCACTTCTGGTAATCATGTGTAATGTGTGGTTGACAAAAGCAGTAGTAGTAGTAGCCACAATAATGTATTTCATCTTTCTGCTACAACCAACTCCACCCTACCCTGATTGCCATAAATAATTAAAAGCAAATGACCACATTCATGCTCTGAGCAGAATGGACTATCATGCTATCACTTCCAACATGTAGGTCCAGTTTTCTGCTAGTACAAAAAAAAAAAAAAAAAAAAAGACCTGGAAGAGAAGCCATCCCTGAAACGTACAGCCCTTTTTTCTTCTCCTGCCAGTCTCTTGTGAAATGATTTAAGATTGTTGGGTAAACATTGACATTGGCTAATCTTAGTAGATGTTATCAGGTGTGACAATGCATAGGTTGACTACATTAAAGGGGTGGAGTTGAGTATTTTTGCTAATACGTGGCATGATGTTTCAGTTCCAGGTTCAATTTCACATTAATTGTAACGAGAAGATTTAGGGTAACTATTTTCCTAATACGATTAATATGCTAGTAAAATAATAATTACATAAATGCCCTAGAGATGAGATTTTATTTTTATTTTAAATCAAGTATGTACAGATTTAAAAATAAAATGTCCTAAAACTGAGACAAATTGACACCTGCAGTAGTAGGATATCACTACAGTAACAAAACATTACATACATGCATACATACATACATACATACATACAAACAAATATTTCAAGCATGGGCATTGAGAGCCCTTCTAGCTTGCCAATATACCATAACACTTGTTCCCATAATAGTTCCCATAATAAGTGTCCATACTGTTCTTAAAAATATCTAAACTAGTATTTGCTGTAATGTAATTTGGTAGTATGTTCCATGCATCAGTTACTCTATCAGAAAACCAATTAGTACACTTCTCTTTTCTGTAGAATCTTCTACGTAGTTTGTCTGATGATTCCCTAGTACTTTTTGATAACTCTAAACATTCCCAGAGGTAGTTGTCTCTAAATGTTCTATGTACTTGAATAAGATCTCCTCTTAGATATCTATAAGAGACACTCTACAAGTTCATATATTTTAGTCTTTCATAATAACTTACATTTTCACATCCATGGATGCTCTTGGTATACTTCCACTGTACTCTTTCCAGTTTATTCATGCTTGTTTTCTTATAGGGTTTTCATATTGTTATTCTGTACTCAAGATTGGGTCTAATGTAACTAACAAACAATGACTTCATCATTTTTGATTTCCTAGACTTTAAAAATATTTTTATACAACCTATAGTTCTATAACTATCATTAACCAATTGGTTGATTATGATTAGAAAAACTCATAGCTAACTCTACCCATATAATCAGGTCCTTAAATGAGTCTACAGTTTCAGTCACTGTGTGCTGTATTAAATATTCACCTTTCAATTTATGTCTCCCAAATCTCATATGCTTAGTTTTTGATGTATTTATCAGCATATTATTCTCTTGTGCCCAAATGCTCAATTTAGTCGAGTTATTTTGCAGACATGCCTTATCTGTAGCACGTAATCAGTTTACCCAATTTCAGATCATCTGCATATAGACAGCAGAACACCTCAGATGAAAAAGTTAGGTCTGAAAGATACAATCTAAACAAGTAAGGGTCTAGGATAGAAGGATTTTCAACATCCACAGTTAAGGAAGTAATTACCCAAGTTCCAATTACATTAAACAACAATTCAAACAGCTACCAAGATCTGATTATAGCTCTGACTGCACAAACTGCTTGAACTTATACCATAGGTGTTAGCACTGCCTGGCTGTAGAATTTTCCCTGGATGCTGAATCTACATTTTTCCCATATTTTTTTTTTTCCATCAGCAAAAGTTCTTTCCTACCTGTAAATGACCCTGCTGCAAGCAAGTTTTTAAAAGTTTTCTCTGTTCTTGGTCAGAGATTACCTTTATCTTGGTAGTTGTACAGTGTTTTGATTTGTTTTTTAACACATATTTTGAGTGTTTTAAATGATTTCAACATTTTTTCAGACATTATAGTTGGGCCTAGACAAATTTATTGTATGGCTTCACACTTATCAAAGTGGGTCTGTGGAAAGCAGATTCCATCTCTTGACTGGCATACTTTTTTTGGTATTCAAGTATGATACTGTCTTATTCAGTTAGTCTATGTTAGTCTCAAGTTCAGTTGCATGACAGTGTACCAGAAGCAAAAAACAATAGAAAAAAATTGCTTCATGTTTCAGAAGTTGTTCTGCTGGCTGGATCATCAGCGTTGCAGCATCTTTATAATAAAAAAAATTTCTTCCCATGTGCTCTAAACCTTGGTGAAACTGCTTGTGTTTCTCCATTTAGAAAAGCCAAGTAAAAAAATGGTAAAAATCTGAAGAGTTGAACACTGGTCCTCAAGCTGTTCTGCAAAAATCAAAGTGGAAAGCCATGATGTACAGTTTAGAAGGGTAGGCTAAGCTTCCAGCTATCATTATGATGAAGCCCATTGTCTCCCCAATCAGTGTAGAACCTACTTTTTCCCAAATCCTGCTCTTTCTCCCCCAGCAGTAAGATGGTCTCCCACTGTGCCCACAGGTTGGTTATGATTTCTTCACTACTGACATCTAGAGCTTATAGCCAAGACCCTCTACAGGTACCATGCATCTCTTCCTCTTGGCTTAGGACTTCAGTCAGTACTGTTGATGTTTACTCATGACACTGTTTTTTTCCTAGTGCCAATCATTCAAGCATTGGCATACCCAGTATCTATGTTCCAGGTACCTGTTATCCCCTTCTCTGATGCTGTCTTACAACATCAGTTTACCCAGTATTACTTTTTCTGGCAATAGTAGCACTTTTTCTGACATTTGCCTCAATACACACACACACACACACACACACACACACACACACACACACACACACACACACACACACACACACACACTTGGCAATGTTATCTTGCACAATTTCTTACAGGCTCTGTCCCATTATCTATTATCCTAAGCTTATAAAGCATTAATGATAGTGTTGGTTATTATGAAGCTAGCAGAAAGACTTTACTCACCAAATCTAAATTACCATCTTGGAGCTCTATTTTCACTATCAGTATAAAACTACCCACATCAGTAGGAGATCGCAACTTCCTTGTCTTGCCAGTTCTTTAATTCTGATCTAATTTTCTCAACTATGCAGTTATTAAATGCTGCTTAGCTAAACCCACCTCCTACTCCTGTCAGTGAACTGTACAGTAATGTAGCTATTTCATTATTCATCTTTCATGTCTGTCTGCAACACTATGTTCATCTAGTAAACTTATTTTCTTTGCCACACAAGCTGATACCACTGTCTGTAATGCGCATGTGTTATTTAAATGCTACCATTAGGTCATATTGGTTTTAATTTTTTTTTGATAATTTAGTAAGCGGACTGTTTCCATGGATGCCTTTTAGACATGTTCTGCATAAAAGGTGCATAGGTATGTTAACATAAGCCAGAATTGTCTACTCCTGAAGCTGTAGTATATGGGAAGATAAACCAAGGTCTTATCTGCCAGAGCTGGTGTATGCTCAGGTGGATGTAAAAGATCCAATGACACTTATTAAAAATGAGTAGAAGTTGCTTTATTTCCATTATTTATTCCATTTACATTGTATACAATGAGTCACATCATATACACTGTTTATAGTATTTACATTATTTGCAAGACCGCAGTCACATTCCTCTTACTTCAGATTACATATAGTTTTGAGCAAAAACTAAGTAAATAAAATAAACTTTCCACATTTTTCACATTCAAAATTCAACAAACTTAAAAATACCATCATCCACTTAGTACCTTTCTCTGTAAGCACCTATTTGTTTTTTTCAATACATCTTCATCCTTAGTATTTTTTATATAATAAACGTCCACATCTCCTTTTCCATAACGTCCATTTTGCAGTAAAAAAAATATTCTCCCATTTTCAATTTCACTTTACTTTTCCTTTCTATATTTACGTTATAATATCACATTTAAATATATATATCTTTTAAAATCCATTCTATTTATACTAATTTTTAAACTACGATTATCCTTGATATGAGAACAACATACCACTATGCCAAATCACCTGCTTTGTGAAAGAAAAATGCTGTGTTACCACTGTACATTTTACTGCCAAGGTCCCTGTGCAAAACAGTCAAGAGCAACATACCACTACACCATATCAGCTTCTTTGTGAAAGAGAGGAAGACTGAAACTTAAATGGCTATCATTTAATGAATTCAGTTCTCATCATAGCTGTCAACCTCTTAGCACAAAACACCTGGACAAACCCAGTAATGAGGGAATACAGCCCTCAAACATATTCAGTGAATTCAGTTCTTGCCAAATCTGTCAACCTTAGCACAAAAAACCTGGACAAAGCCAATAACAGGGTATTACAGTCCCAAAAATAAGGACAAATTTCAAAGTCAATAACAGGGTATTACAGTCCCAAAAATAAGGACAAATTTCAAATAGTCATCTTATAAACTTAAAAAATTGCTATAATAAAGGTTGTGTTACTATATATTTATTGCTAGAATAAAAAAATATTTTACTATGTATTTCCTGAAGAATATGAAGTCTGAAATTCAAATGCCTGTCAATTTTACTTCTGACGGAACAAAAACAATTTTCAGCAGAGGCCCAGGGAGAAATACTATAGACACATGTCTTTGTAAAATGGCAGGACACCAGAGCAAATCCACACAAACACAGGGATAAGATGCAGACTCCACACAGAAGGCACCCCAGCCAAGAATCAAACCAGAAAACCTATAGCTGTGAGGCAACAATACTGCCACTGCACCATCAAATATGCAAGGATTAAACATTCAGAAACCTTAAGTCTGAAATTCAAATGCCTGTCAATTTTATATAACATTTGTTAATCAGGACAGTCTGACTTGGAACAAATAAACAATTTTCAGCAGAGGCCCAGGAAGAAATAATGCAGACATGTCTTTGTAACATGGGAGGACACAAAAGCAAATCCACACAAACACAGGCAGAAGATACAGACCCCCACAAAGAAGGCACCCCAGCCAAGAATCAAACCTGAGAACCTGCAACTGTGAGGCAACAATGCTACCACTACACCATCAAATATCATGCATTGCAGTATTTACAAACCACAGATATTATGAGGAACAGATCAGATCAAATATGAGGCAAAAATCTGCAATTTTTTTACAAATGGTGGTGGGTAGGGAATTCAGGTGTTTAACACCTGCATACAAGGTACAGGGTTCAAGCCTGAGGTATTCCCTACCACACCACCATGAGTCTAACCACCACACCACCATGAGTCTAACCACCAGTATATTGCACGTAGGGCATTTACACACACACACACACACACACACACACACACACACACACACACACACACACACAGTTGTTCACAGGTTATCTCAGAATTCACATATCATATCAGGGTCTCTTCCCCATGTACAGCCTGCAGTTCCCCAAGAATCTGTCATCAGACACTCTCCTTTCTATAGTGCTCATGAACTCTTTCACTTTAGATCTTCCAGCTTAAATGCTGCACTATATGTAACTGATCTCACTCTGAACGTGTTTCACAAAATCCCAGACATGGTTAGAAATCAGCTCTGCGGATGCCTCTAAAATACCACAGAGATGTTTAATAAAAAATCACCCACAAATAAGCTATGTAAAAGCTAAAGCAGTTTTTTTTTGGTATGGCTGTTTACCTCAGACCTACCCACTCTAACTGGCATACTCCTAAAAGGGTCTATATTAGATCACTGAATGCTTAAAAAAGCGAACTGTGATTAATCGACCCTATGTAAGCGAAAGTTTACAATTTCAAACTGTCAGAACAGCATTTTTTTTCCTAGGGAAAAAATTGCTGTTCCAAAAAAAAAAACTTTAAACATTACATTAAGTGGGGCTGTGCCCACACCCTACTTAAATATACCAACTCCAAGACGCACTACAGTGCGAAAACATAAACGAGAGCCAAGCAAATTCTTTCCCAGGGAAAGAATTTGCTTAAAACCTTTTAGATATTTTGCTGTTTCAGGCTTTGAGTTCAACCAAGGCATTCGAAGAATGCATCTTGATCTTCTAATAGGAACCTCTTAAACGCTAACATTCCACAACCAAAATAGTTTCAAATTTTCAGTCACTTAGACCTCTGGATGAATCCTTTTCTTTCCATCTCTTTTTATGTTAACACAGTCCACTCCAAAGTTTCTAAGTATCTAAAAGGTGTGCATAACCTTTCTGTCTTTGTCACTCTCCTTCAGCTCTTACAATTGTTTATTTATTTATTTATTTATTTATTTATGTATATATGTAACTATTTATTTATTTATTTATTTGAATTTGTTTATAATGGCAAAGCAATGATCAAATGTGACCAATTTCAGTCTCAGTATGGGGTCAAAAACTGACCAATAATGCAAACAGACAGGAGTACAACAATACATATGTGACAATAAAACAGTACAATTGTAGAGTGATGCTTTGAATACTTCATTTACATTACATACAAAAGGTTTCAAAACATTTGGGAAAGTACAGCACAATAAATTAGAGATGTGAAAAGGAGCAAAGGATCTTAAGTGGATGAGTTAAGAGTGGAGAAGAGTTAAAGCAGACTTAAGTGGTTTGACCTGTGAAGGCTAACAAGTACATTCTCCTAGATTAACTAAATGTGATTTTAGTGGAGAACGGAACTTGAAATAACAGAATGAGTCTTTAATTTCAGTTGGGGGGCTCAAACATGCTGGGACCGAAAACTGAGAATGAATGGTCAGAGACATGTAGCCTTGGGGTGAGGGATTTGTACTTTAGGCTGGAGTAGTTCACATTTCATAGATCAGTGAAGTGCTCTGTCAATAGACTGAATATTCCACATATACAAAGCCTGTTCTCAAAGGGAGATGAAACTCCATCCGTTGACATAAAGGTGTATCAGTTAGTTAATATAAAATTTTGCGACATCAGAGATATTTAGTATAAAGATCAGTAAAACACCCTGGCCTATTATATGATTTAACATCCATCACATTTTTTTGTTTCCAAACCCATTGTGTGATAGAGGGCCACAGAGGTGGAAATATCCGTAGCAGGACAGAGATGAGTGAAGTGGATATGACTGTGAATCTTGGAGACGACCAACTGTTTGGCCTGTATGTGGTAGTGCTGCTGAAACTTGCTCCCAAAGGGAGATGAATTCCCATTCATTGATATAGAGGTGTGTCACTCTGTAAATTATAAATAAATTGGTTGGGTAAGGTTTGGAAGGATAAAAATGAAAGCAGTGGCTTATGAACAAAATTACTGGTTGGTGGGCTATGCACAGCTCACTCACACACACACACACACACACACACACACACACACACACACACACACACCTTACCTGGGTCCATAAAGCATTCCATTTAAATCTTTAATCCATCTCACACACCTGGAAAGCCCTCCATTCTCTCATCAAAGGGTCCGGAAAGCTGTAATCCGTCTCGCAGCACTATAACTCCATTCTACTCACAGCAAACCCGCGCTCGACATAACGCTTCCCTGCAGGAGAAGTTACCTCACTCCTGATTGGTCCTGCGCTCAAATCCCTGCTTACCTCTCTCCCAATTGGTCCTGCCTGCAGCTCAAGCAGTCCGGAGCTCCTCTCTTCTGTGCGGTCGTCTACCGCACGGAATCTTGGGCATCTGCGGGGCAGAAAATACCTTCTCTGCATCTGGACTGCCTGAGTGGCAGTCAGAGTTCGCAGAGATTCCTGGGCATCTGCGGGGCAGGGCAGTGCGTTCGCGCATGCGCGGCAGCCGGCACTCCGTGAAAATAGAAAAATATATTTTTTTAAAGTTTATGTTTAATGTTTTTATTTCTTTTTATTTCTAGGTGGGGGGGGGGGGCAGCAGTCCGGCAGACCGATAGCACGAGCCGCCCCTGCCCAAATCTCATATGCTTAGTTTTTGATCTATTTATCAGCATATTATTCTCTTGTGCCCAAATGCTCAATTTAGTTGAGTTATTTTGCAGACATGCCTTATCTGTAGCACGTAATCAGTTTACCCAATTTCAGATCATCTGCATATAGACAGCAGAACACCTCAGATGAAAATGTTAGGTCTGAAAGATACAATCTAAACAAGTAAGGGTCTAGGATAGAGGGATTTTCAACATCCTCAGTTAAGGAAGTAATTACCCAAGTTCCAATTACATTAAACAACAATTCAAACAGCTACCAAGATCTGATTATAGCTCTGACTACACAAACTTCTTGAACTTATACCATAGGTGTTAGCACTGCCTAGCTGTAGAATTTTCCCTGGATGCTGAATCTACATTTTTCCCATATTTTTTTTTCCATCAGCAAAAGTTCTTTCCAACCTGTAAATGACCCTGCTGCAAGCAAGTTTTTAAAAGTTTTCTCTGTTCTTGGTCAGAGATTACCTTTATCTTGGTAGTTGTACAGTGTTTTGATTTGTTTTTTTAACACATATTTTGAGTGTTTTAAATGATTTCAACATTTTTTCAGACATTATGGTTGGGCCTAGACAAATTTATTGTATGGCTTCATACTTATCAAAGTGGGTCTGTGGAAAGCAGATTCCATCTCTTGACTGGCATATTTTTTTTGGTATTCAAGTATGATACTGTCTTATTCAGTTAGTCTATGTTAGTCTCAAGTTCAGTTACATGACAGTGTACCAGAAGCAAAAAACAATAGAAAAAAAATGCTTCATGTTTCAGAAGTTGTTCTGCTGGCTGGATCATCAGCGTTGCAGCATCTTTATAATAAAAAAAATTCTTCCTATGTGCTCTAAACCTTGGTGAAACTGCTTGTGTTTCTCCATTTAGAAAACCCAAGTAAAAAAAATGGTAAAAATCTGAAGAGTTGAACACTGGTCCTCAAGCTGTTCTGCAAAAATCAAAGTGGAAAGCCATGATGTACAGTTTAGAAGGGTAGGCTAAGCTTCCAGCTATCATTATGATGAAGCCCATTGTCTCCCCAGTCAGTGTAGAACCTACTTTTTCCCAAATCCTGCTCTTTCTCCCCCAGCAGTAAGATGGTCTCCCACTGTGCCCACAGGTTGGTTATGATTTCTTTGCTACTGACATCTAGAGCTTATAGCCAAGACCCTCTACAGGTACCATGCATCTCTTCCTCTTGGCTTAGGACTTCAGTCAGTACTTTTGATGTTTACTCATGACACTGTTTTTTTTCCTAGTGCCAATCATTCAAGCATTGGCATACCCAGTATCTATGTTCCAGGTACCTGCTATCCCCTTCTCTGGTGCTGTCTTATACTTTTTCTGGCAATAGTAGCTCTTTTTCTGACATTTGCCTCAATACACACACACACACACACACACACACACACACACACACACACACACACACACACACACACACACACTTGGCAATGTTATCTTGCACAATTTCTTACAGGCTCTGTCCCATTATCTATTATCCTAAGCTTATAAAGCATTAATGATAGTGTTGGTTATTATGAAGCTAGCAGAAAGACTTTACTCACCAAATCTAAATTACCATCTTGGAGCTCTATTTTCACTATCAGTATAAAACTACCCACATCAGTATGAGATCGCAACTTCCTTGTCTTGCCAGTTCTTTAATTCTGATCTAATTTTCTCAACTATGCAGTTATTAAATGCTGCTTAGCTAAACCCACCTCCTACTCCTGTCAGTGAACTGTACAGTAATGTAGCTATTTCATTATTCATCTTTCATGTCTGGCTGCAACACTATGTTCATCTAGTAAACTTATTTTCTTTGCCACACAAGCTGATACCGCTGTCTGTAATGATGTCTGTTCTTATGCACATGTGTTATTTAAATGGTACCATTAGGTCATATTGGTTTTAATTTTTTTTTGATAATTTAGTAAGCGGACTGTTTCCGTGGATGCCTTTTAGACATGTTCTGCATAAAAGGTGCATAGGTATGTTAACATAAGCCAGAATTGTCTACTCCTGAAGCTGTAGTGTATGGGAAGATAAACCAAGGTCTTATCTGCCAGAGCTGGTGTATGCTCAGGTGGATGTAAAAGATCCAATGACACTTATTAAAAATGAGTAGAAGTTGCTTTATTTCCCTTATTTATTCCATTTACATTGTATACAATGATTCACATCATATACACTGTTTATAGTATTTACATTATTTGCAAGACCGCAGTCACATTCCTCTTACTTCAGATTACATATAGTTTTGAGCAAAAACTAAGTAAATAAAATAAACTTTCCACATTTTTCACATTCAAAATTCAACAAACTTAAAAATACCATTATCCACTTAGTACCTTTCTCTGTAAGCACCTGTTTGTTTTTTTCAATACATCTTCATCCTTAGTATTTTTTATATAATAAACGTCCACATCTCCTTTTCCATAACGTCCATTTTGCAGTAAAAAAATATTCTCCCATTTTCAATTTCACTTTACTTTTCCTTTCTATATTTACTTTATAATATCACATTTAAATATATATATATCTTTTAAAATCCATTCTATTTATACTAATTTTTAAACTACGATTATCCTTGATATGATGGTCTTTTGAGTTATTTTATACTTTAAGGATATTTTTTACTTTTTTATGTTGGTTTATTACATGGATGGCTTGTTTGTAAATTTACCTTTATATTTAGCTGTGGTTGCAACTGCCAGTTGTATACATCTAAGTGGGCATAGAATGCCTTTATGAAGCTACCTGCTGTGGCAACATATAGGGTAACGCTGCTGTAAGGGAATTTTGAAACATTGTCATAGAAGTTGAAGAAGCTAGTACATTTAAAATCCTTCAATTCTGAGATTTTGGTTTAAATGGATTCAAAAATTTTGAAGGTGAAGGATCACTAATTTATGATGCAACTTAACAAGAAAAGGAGATGCCAGGAGAATAGTACATGAAGAAACTATATTCATAAGGACTAGGTCAAGAGGAGTATGCCATCTAGTAGGTTTAACAGTCCAGTCTGGAGATTTTTTGTTTATTAATTTAAGAACTTTTGAGTATGTCCTACATTGGAGGTATAGGTACTCCAGTTTATTGAGGGGTAGTTCGTCTCCCAAAATAATGGAGGTCTTGCTTACAGGGCATTCATAAAGTGTATATAAGAACCTTGCATGTAGATTTTTCAGGGGGCATAGAGGGTGTCCCGTAACAGACTGGTCCTGTGTAGTATGATTTGGAAATCAGTGAATTCCGTGTGTGGGTTTCTGGATTTGAAGGCGATATGGTCCCTCACAAATATGGAGATTCCACCACAGCTGCCATTGGGTCTGAAGAGTATGTTAAAAGCAAAAGCCAAATATGGAGGTAGGTGCTTTCTGAACATTGAAAACAAGTTTCAGTAATTGCACAGATATTGATATGCTCCAAATGCAGGAAACCTTTAAGGTTGGGCAGTTTATTGTTTAGACTTCTGGCATCGAGCAGATCCACTTTAATGTGATCCTGTTTTGGAGTTGATATATTAGTTGTATTGGGAAATCCATTAGCTGAACTGTGCCTAAAAACTGTGGGATAGCAAAGGCTTTAGCCAGTGTGTATAAGTTTTGGAAAGAGAGGTGCAGACCATCCTTTGGTAAGAAAAAAGGACTGTTGAGCATCTCATCTGATGCCGATGCATACTGGATCCCATTGGAATTGACATGAACAGTTTAGGCAATTGTTGAAGCCAATTCAATTATCTTTTCTTTGACTTGAACATCATTCTTCGAGAAAAAAAGGATTTCACTGAGGACAAGAGTCTTGCTTGTATTTATGACATGCATCGAGAGTTCTGAAATGTCTCTCTACATATCCCTCAGTGTTTTGTGTCCATCGTCTTTCACTGCCATGTGGAACAGTGATTAGCTGAAAGGCTCTTATGGGCCCTTGTGATATCGGGGATACTGGCATGTAAAAGATAATTCATTGTTACCATGACTTTATCCAGCCTAGTGAGAATGCATGAGTACAGTCACCAACAATTGTAATATTTGTATTTGTAGAGGGGTCTGATTATATTGGTTTTCAGATGATTTAACTCTTGGTGACTCTGTTTAAAGTGTGCCTGAAGGTGATGTAGTGCTGGAATTTCGCTGAGGTCTTGTTTCCATGAGTCTAGGAGGCTTTGGAAATGATTTTAACAGCCTCCACAGAAGTAATTTTAATGTGGGTTGGTATAGAGTGTGGTGGTTGTGTGTTTTGCTTATAGTCCATTGTTTTTGTGAGAGTGAGGCTGACGCACTTGTTAAATATTTGCATATCTCACAAATGGAGTTCTTTATTGAGTTTGAGTTCATAATATGTGAGCATAATGCAGTTGCTACACTGCCTAAGGATACTAAGTGTTGCGTGGCTAGCAACCAAAGGGGAAATAAGGAGTCTGACCTTTCATTGTGATCCAGACATTGAGTAGTAGGATTATACTGACTACTATATGTAGTTAAGGGGCTTTTCTTTTCTCACACAATTTGTCCATCACTTGTAAAAAGTATGTAACCAAGCCTTTTACTTGGCACATCTCATAAGTAAAGTGATTGCATACAGAAAAAAGGAAGTTATTGCCTCCCGTCCTCCCTCATTAGACCAGTAATTGAGTATAATGCCCCGTTTGGTATGTACCTCTCCAAACATCTGCACCAGATGGAAAGGCCACAGAAATAACTCCCAAAGAGAATCCATGGCCTCCAACACCTGTCCTATGTGGACAGGCTCAAGTCACTATCACTATCACTCTACTCTGTAACATACAGATTGCTCAGAGGTGATCTGTGTCTTGCCTACAAGGCAATCTCGGACCCTGCCCCACTAGAGATACTCCATATCCATAAGGCTAACTTCTCGCGCATTACCCACTCGAAAGGCTTTAATCTAATATGCAGCATCAACAAAACCTGCTGGAGAAGACAGGTTTGCCTCCCAGAGGCTGCCCCATCTCTGGAATAGACTTCCCATATGTGTTGGCGTACCTCGCTGATCCTTTTCAAGCGCAGCCTTGATGAGTGGATGGGAAACCGCAAATTTGTTCCAGGGGTTCCACTTGTGTCCCTCATTGACAAGTGACAGGTGCTGACTGAGGTTTCTTTTTGAGGATAAACTCTTGGCTAGGCTTGTAAGGGCCCTAGGGCCATAAGCCTAGTAACCTCCTATGATCAGTTTATTGGATGGTGTAATTTTCTCTTACCTTCTCCAGTCTCTTCCAAACCTTCTCTAGATCATCATCTGCTTTCCTGCACATGCACCTGAACCACTGTAATCTGTTCTCTTTGACCTTCTGCACAACTGGAGTTGCTTTGGCTGCTGTTCTGATCACCTCATTTCTTTGTCTGTCCCACCTATCTCAGGCACTTCATCTCCTCAACTGTTCTGCCTTCACTGCTCAGGTTTCTGTACCGTACAGTAATCCTGGTTGCAGTACTGCTTTGTACACTTTAGTTTCCAGCTACTTTGGGATTCTTCTGTTGCACACTACCCTAGACACACTGGGCCAGCTGACTGCAGCCCCTCTGATTCTAACTTTGCCTTCTTATTCAGACTTCCCTTCTGCTCGTCCACTCTTCATACATACTTCCATTGTTTTTCCCTTCTATTTCAGTTTTCTGCAGTTTTGTTGAACAGCCGGAAGCTGGTCTGAAATATGCTTTATATTATGCCTTATTATCCAGTTCAAAAGAGTAAAATTCTAAATCAGAAGAACTCAAAGATGTATTTAATACATCATTATTAAAACCTACTTTGTTGCTTTGTATAAAAATAAGTGTTTACAAACAAAATTGTATAGCTCAATGTATAAGTTATGCCATTTTGGCAAGTTAGTAGACACAAATTTTAAGTCTAATAGTAGTACTGTCATTTAAACAGATGTTAATTTAAAACCAAACAGATTTACAAGCTCAAGTCTGTCATTGTCAGATAACGTATTATTCTGTGCTATTACTGAAGACTCAAGAGTCTTGTTGTTGTTGTTGTTGTTGTCTTTCGGCTTTTCCTGGTTAGGGGTCGCCACAGCGGAACTCCGGTCCGCTAATGATTGGCAGTAGATTTTCACGAACACAGAGGTGCCAGCTTGACGTTCAACCTTCAACGAAGGCACGCCCATTTACACATGTCTTTCAAACGCCCACCCAACTACGGGGAGGACATGCGGACTCCACACAGAAGGCACTCCCCGCACTCTTGCTGAGAATCGAACTGGAGAACCTCTTGCTGTGAGGCAACAATGCTACCGCTGAAGACTCAAGAATCTAAAATGTCAAAAAGATAAACATTTATCACCAAATACTTCAATAAATCATGCCTTAACAACACTTGCAGCATTTGTAATTCCATTATGTAGAATTGTTGCTGTTAATGGAATTCTGTAGGTATCCCATCACCATTACGATATCATCTAGCTCTGCAGTTTCTACCTGCTTTAAAAAATATTGTCGGAAGAGTTCCAAACTTACTGATTTGTAATTTAAACTAATAGCATTTTGTAAACAGTGTTCTTCCTGTGTTATGTTCAGGTTCACTTTCCCGTATACCCTCACTGGAAGTGTTTCTAGTTTAATTATTTGATGATTCATTTTCTCCACTAATGCTGACATCACTCTTGGCTTTTTTTTGAAAAATAAATAATGAACTGTTCTTAACTTTCATATCCCTTTCAGTTTTTTCATGAACAGTATTTCCTCTGAAGTGCACAATTTTTGCCTGGAGTCCCAATTATGCATTCAGGTTGTTGTTTTGGTACTTATTTCAGCCATTGTCTTTGTGTTTGTGCTTGGGTAGCTGCTCCTTTTTTTTGTATTTTTTACAGTCAATGGCTGTTTGATTTTTTTCCCATTCCATCCTTAGTACAAATTTGTGCTATTTGTATCCATTTCTTTTTATATTATCTCTATCCAAATTTTTTCACTTCATTAATAGGGAAGAGGTAACATTTCATAAGCCTTGTGGTGTTATTTTAAGTTCTAATAATTTTTTTCAGTGTTAAAATATTGTTATGTACACATAACTTCTCAAAATGTATGATTCCATCTTGGATTTCAGCACTCGTAACAGTTTGTGTGTGGTTTAAGAGATTTGAATAAATCCACATTTTCATTTCCTTTTTCCTTTCTTTAAAAAAAAAAAAAGTTAGCATTGCCTTCTACATTTCCTAGAGAACTTGTAACGTTTGCAATGTGCTGCTCAGTTCAGTTTTCTGATAACAGTCCATTGAGACATGGAAGATCTTATGATAAATCCATTGTGAAATACTTCAAATATTCACTGCCCAGCTATGTGAAAATAAATGGTCAGCGGGGGAAAAAATCAAAAACAACCTTAACATGTATTGTAAGCACTTTGATCTCATTTACCCATAACAAGAGACTTCTACTATATTACTCTTACTTGCTCTAACTTTCCTCTTAGACTTCATCTTTAAACTATCCTCCCTATCCTGTTATAGTATTAAAAGTGAGTTTCTAATGCCCCTTAACACTATTCATTTAATTGCTTGTCACTGTGTCTGTAATGATGCATCAGCATTTTTAACTCCATTATTTCACCAGCATGTCCATTTTCTCAGCCTTCTCTGTCATGTGATCACTAATTCTAAAATCTACTGTTAACATCTTGATGTTGTCGTTAATATCAAATACCTGTTTACAGTCTCTTTGATTGCACAGCATATGATTATTTTAATTATTCTTTGAATTATGAACCTGCACATCATCTGCATACACCAATTTGTATAATAGCTGTAGCTTTGCTGACTCTTTAAAGGGAGATCCTTTTCAATCAGTTTCTCTTAGCTGGTCTGTTACCTAGGCATCGGTCAGTTATATGCTGCAAATTCTTCCATAAAGGGAAGCTCTGACTTAGTTACTTGCCTGTTTTTAAAGTACTCCAAAACAAATAATGTTCTTTCCTAACATCTTTATTAAATTATCATATTTTACAGTGGCATATGTACAAATACTTTAATTGAAAAGAAAAATCATAGTAAATTTTCTTTTTTCCATGTAGTACACATACTTTCTTAACAGGCATTCATTCCAAGCTCAATTCCTGCTATTCCTTAAACCTCACTCATCCTGAACATTGTTCTGCATGTATTGTTCCCACAAATTCTATTCATTTGTATGCAAGTTGTCCCTTCTCTTTTCTAAAGCTCCTACCTCCAGTTCTTTTATCTTCTTTACAATATTCAGTACTTCAGTCACAGTTGGTTCGCATTTTGGTTTCCATTTTTTAATAATTACATTTTTGACAGCCAGTAGCATTAAACTTAGTGATAGGATGGAAAAAAAAGAGGTTACTATCATTTACTATCTATCCTTGGAGAAGTCTCTGAAGTCTGCTTAGGGTAGAAAAAAATGTCTACGCATATACTTTCAAGCAAAAATTGTAAGCCTTCTGGACTTTATTGCTTTCTTGGGAGCCATACAAGTGACCTCCCATTTTTCCTTTGTATGTTCCCTTTCCATTCATTGTTCCCAATCTATTCCAACCTCCTCGGATTGATTCTTCTCATTATCATGTAATATTTTCTAAGCCCAACTAATTTTCGCTTTCTTTTAACAGCATTTTCTGTTTTGTATTAGATTAAAAACTCTGCTGGAGTTGGTCTTTCAGTTAGCAGACCCCCCTTTCCTTTCTTTCTATCTATACTCTTTTTTCAGTCCCCGTAAGTAAGGCAGTCTTTAACCTACAGTGCAAACTTCTGTTTGGTTTCATCCCACTCCATTAACTTTCCCCCTCCAGTTCTTTGTTCCCAGGATCTTGTTTTTTTCTGCTAATTTTCTCCAATACATTCTTGCTCCCTCTTGCGTAATTTCAAGTCATCCCTATGGGTACAAACTTATTTTCTTCACTCCAATGTTGGCCTACTTTTATACTTTCTGCTACTTTATGAATATAGTATTTTGTATGGTTGGTGGTATTCTTTTTAAGGACCTGTATCAAAAATCCTACTGTTTCCTTACTTCTCAACCCCCCCAACCATCATCACTTGCTTTTATTATGCACTTGAGACGTTACTGCATAGCTATAAAGTATCCCTTCAACTCCTGTAATGCTAAACCACCCTGTTCTATCAGGAGAATCAACTTCTCCCACTTAACTGTTGCTTTCTTCCTTGCCCAAATAAATTTCTTCAACACTTTATCAGTTATGGTCCACAACTTCTCCTCTAGTTGATAAAATATATACCTGACCTGTATATAAAACTGAAGGGACTGGAAACATTTTTACTGCTTGTATCTTACTATCCATAGTCAACAGCTTCTAACTTATCAATCAGTTCTTTTAATGCTAAAAAAAAAAAATATTAAGGTGAGCATTTTCTATCCACTATTCTGCTGCTGAGAGTGAGTAATGGTCTGTTGCTGTCCCAGTGAGGGATTGGAGCAAATTATTGCAGCATCATATGCATACTCAATCAGTGTGGATGGCAGAAATGCAATGATATAAAGCTTATTTACGTATATGTTGAATAGCAAGGATCCAAGAATGAACATTTTGGGGGACACCTGTAGACATTGGGATGAAAGAAGAACATGCGTTTTTCCACCTTACTGCCTGCTTGGGTGCAATTACTTGAGTAGCTCTTGAACCATTTTAGTGCTATGTGAGACAAATTAATTTTTGCTAGGATCTGAATCAGTTTTGATTGAAGAACAGTATTGAATAATGTGTGAGGCTGGTTTGCCAGTGTTGTAGTGCTGGTTGATGTATAGAGATGATAGTGCAGCAGTGGTGCTATGGGGGGGGGGGGGGACAGAAACCATGTTGGGTATGTGAGAGAAAATTGTTGAGTAGATATTGGAGGATTTGAGTGTGCTCACAATGCCTCAGGATTTTTGAGAGATGTGAAAGTATTGTTATGGATTGGTCATTACCTAGTTCAGTAGGAGTTTTCACCCTTAGGTAATGGTAAGATGTATGATTGTTTCCATATTGAGGGAACATATCGCTCTGTAATGGATTTATTTATGAAGATGGAGAGTGGAAGTTCTGAAGCCTCAGCTGTTACTTTTATGTATTTTGCTGGCAGTTTATTGGCCTCTTGAGTAGTTGACCAGTTTAAGGAGTCATTTGATGGATGCACTACAGTATAAAGGTGTTTGTTCAAGGTGAATTTTCAGATTGATCATGACGTTGTTGAGTACCTGTGGATTTTCTTAGTGTGGTTTATTTGGCGTAGGAGTAGGTTGGGATTTTCTGCCAGGGGAAAAGAGGTTACTAATGGCTGACCAGAAAGTTTTTGGGTTACTCTAAGAATGGTTCTGAATGTTTCCATAGTAATTCTTTATGTTCCTTTTTACAGGGACCTTTACTTGGTTCCATAGAGAGTGGTAGTTCTTATAGTTTGGAAAAGTTTTGTTGTTCTGCCAGATTTTCCAAGATTTGCCCCCAAGTCTTCTGAATCATTCAGCGCATTCATTAGGAGTCTAAAATAGCCACACTTTTCTGTACTGCTAGAATTCTCATTTCTTTGCTACTGTTATTTGTGGGCAAAACAACTAAAAATTTTTGAAAGAACACTGGAACATGTAAATTTACAGAAAATAAAAATATATATTTAAAGGGGAGCCTTTTGTTTTGGTTTCTGGCTTTGATTTAAGCCATTAAACCTTGAAGATCTTTGCTCTGTTTTAACTTTAATTACTTTACTAAACCTGTTTTAAAAATGTTTTATACATAGAAAATGTTAGGTCTAGTTCTTTGCGACTGTATTTTACATGATCTCCTGCAATGTCATCTTTTTGTGCTACTTAAAATCTTTGCTTCATTGAGATTGTAACAAAGTAACAAAAAAGTTAATTACAAGAATATTAATAATAGAAACTCGTCTATAAGTGATAAAAGTATAGACAACTTCCTTGCTAATAATAGTCAAAAGAAGCTATCTAAACACAATAACATAGACAAACCCCTTTCCTTTAAAGAATTAAAGGAACAAATAAAAAATCTTAAGACCAAAATGCACCAGGGCTTGGATGGTCTAATACCGGAATTTTGCAAACTCTTTCTTGATAACATCTTAAAATTATTACTCAATGCATTCCAAGAAGTTAAAACTACAGCAAACATCCCTCCCTCAAGGAAATATTCTATCATCTCTCCCATCCTAAAACCAAATAAAGAGCCCAACCTTTGCACATCATACAGGCCAATTTATTTGCTTAAAATTGATTACAAGATATTCATGTCTAGCTTGGCAGACAGATTAAATTATATTCTTTCCATATTAATTCATGAAGACCAAACCAGGTTTATCAAAAACAGAAAAAGATACAAGACAATGTAATTGGATTACTGTCCTTAATAGACTTGACAAACAAGAAAAAATGAGCTTTCTATTTTAAGCCTTGATCTAGAGAAAGCGATTCCCTAAGTTGGCCGTATCTGTTTAAGGCTCTGTAAAAATACAATTTCTCCCCAAACTATTAATTAAAAAACTGTATGAAAAGTCCATAGCCTATGTAAAGATTGTGTCTTATTAGCCCATTTGAAATATCAAGAGGTACTAAACAGGGGTGCCCCCTTTCCCCATTACTCTTTGCCCTGGCTATTGAGCTTCTTTCAAATTGTTAGAAATAATGACCGCATTAAAGGATGTAAAGTGTCAGACAAATTATCCCCCAAGGTTCAACTGTTTGCTGATGACGTGCTAATAACTTCTAATGATATTGAAAATTCATTAGATCACCTGTTACATAATCTATCCTTACTTGCAAATCTCTCTTGTTTAAAATTCAGTCACAACAAAACTCATGCACTTCTAGGGAATAAAAATGTTAACTATGAAACTTAGATCAAAAAGGGACATAAACTGGGAGGGCACTCATATTAAATATCTAGGTATCATTATAGAATCTAATTATAAAACAATTGATTGCTCACATCTAATTACCAGCAACTTATAAACTCAATTAGTAGTCTAAATAACAGTTGGAACAGGCACTTCTTCATATTTGAAGACAGACTAACTTTAATCAAAGTCATACTGTTACCTAAAATCTTATTCATTGGCCAAGCTAATTTCCCCCACCTGCCAAAATTAAACAGAAAATTAATAACTTATTACTCAGCTTCCTTTGGTATCCCCAAAATTACTAAGTATTTCACTTCTCTGGCACACCACAAGCTGGGATGAAGGAGGTATAGGGTTTCCAAATATTAATTTTTATTTAAACTCCACATTTGTTAATTGTATAGAGCTGCTTTGGAATAATACTTGTACGTCATATTGGAAATCAATACATGAAACCTTAGCTCTTAATAGTAATAGGACATTGCTTGAACCATATACTCAAATACATACAAGCATCTTTATATGGATTTTAAAAATATACATTCAAAGTGAACAGTTAAAACTTGTTCTTACACCTCTTATAAACCAGATATTGCTGTTGTTTAAAAAGCTTATGTTTTCTAATCAATTAATTAAGAATTTATTAATATTTGCATTTCCTATTGCTCACACAAATGAATGTTTGATATCTTTTGATACTCAGAAAATGTTAGAATTTAAGAAGGGTGACCTATTATATTGGAATCAATTTCTCTCAGCTAATAAAATAAGTTCTGCAGACTATTTGATCAGCAGCTATAGTTTGCAAAATTGCAGTTGGCTGGACATCCAAACTTGTAAGGATTTTATACATACTAAGCTTGTACCCTCAGAGGCATACAATAAGAGTAACTTAAAAATCTTGGATTTTATCTTAACTGTTATTAATAGCTCACACAATGACACTTCATACATATCTGCTATTTATAAAATTCTCAGAAATGATTTTAGCAAAACAGATGTTTCTTTTTGGAATTATTCTAGTGAAGTTAATAGACAAGTATTCTCAGAAAAAGATAAAAAACTTTGTTTACAGTCTGTGAAGGAATCCACATCTTCCCTGTTCTGGCATGTATACACATGGAAATTTTTACATATATGTTTTTTCACCCACATAGACTAGCAAATAATGTACAAGAATGATGAAATGACATGCTGGAGATGTGGACACCCTGATGTGCTGACTGGATACATATGGTTGTTAATTGCAAAATAATTTTCCCATTTTGGTAATACTTTAAATATCTTTGTAAAGCTCTATGGAATGACAACTGTATAATTTCTGACTCCCTTATCCTCTTCAATGTTCCCGAAGTCATTCCGAAAAACCAAACATTTTACTATGGTCTATCCTCTCTATAGCAAGGAAAATTGTTACTAAAAATTGGAAATCCTAATCTACTCCTGTCTTTAAAGTTGAGTTTATTCATTTTGTGAAATACAACTGCTACTATAAAAGCAAGGACTAAAAAAACAACTCATCATTTAATTGATTGGACAAAATTGTCAAATCTCTTAGAGAAATATTAAGTGTTCTATGTATATTGCTTTTTTTAGTTGTTATGGACATTGTATATAGTTTATTTGTTTTTTCTTGTTACTGTACTGTTAAGTTATTGTGTTATGAATAAAAACATTGTGGGGAAAAAGTTCTTTGCATAGGAACAATACACTGGTAGTGATCATGAGGATCTTAAGATGGGTAGGCATATAATCTTATATGCAATTAAGTTGCTTGGATATCATTTGCTATTTTTTAAGGGAATGTTATGTTATTTCAGAAGGGAATTGAGACTTAGGATTTGCAATAGTATCCATTTCAGGTCACATTGTTTTATCTTGCAGCGATCAGAAAACTTTTGTTATTATGTCCTATATTTGTATTCTGCAAATTTGCATGTGTAAGAACATAACCATTTAACACTCCCAGTAGGGCTGTAGAATACCATTGCAAAGAAACTCAAGTTTAGGAAATTTAGAAAATAGTCGTAACAAAATCACACAAAAAAGACTCCTTGAATAATTACAGTTTATTCAGATTAAGCATAATTTATAAAGAGGTGCCACCATAGCTGTCAACCTCTTAGCACAAAAAATCTAGACAAAGACAAAGGTAATGAGGACAAAGCCCCAAAAATAAGGACACATTTTAAATATTGCTATTATAAACTTAGAAACTTACTAGAATAAAAGTTCTTGTGTTACCATGCATTTTCTGAAGGAAATGAAGTTTGAAACTCAAATCCCTGCTGTTATGTAAAGAATACAGTCCTTACTGATTTGCCACAAAACTCCAGAAACCACAAATTTTATGAGGAACCGACAATAAATGAGTCAAAAATCTGGACAGTTGCGAGGTATGGGTGCCAAACTTTTATACATGAATACAACTGACAAACCAACATAATGCCCTAAGATAAGCTACTAATAAGCTATGTCAACCACAAAGATGGAGGGAACTGGGACCTACATTTGTTTATTCTGGATGAGAAGAAATGGCTCCGTTATGATCTAGGTACAGAACTCGGTAAAAAGGTAGTTGGTACACAAAGACTTGTATACGCACACGCACCACACCTGTCCACCTGCAGATGTTGAAAATATGGTATAAGGCTTTTGGAAAAGTGTGTACATCTGGCCCACTAGTTAGCATTAAATGTGAATACCTAACAACATTACTGTACTCTTCACACTACCAGGAATTTGGGATGTATGCACCACATTTTAGGTGGGGAAAATGGCTTGTATGATTTAAGGGCACAGAAAGCAAACAAAGTGTTGCATAATCACACTGGCTTGGAATGGCATGTTATTCATGCTTCGAGCCCAAGGAATAAGCTCTTTGCATTGATTTCTAATCAGAAGGTAAAACATGTTTGAAAACATGCTTGAGGAATCCAGATGAGCCTTTCTCTGCTGTCCATAAGGAGGTCCAGTACATCTTGACTATAAGTGCCACATACGGTCTCAAAACACAAATGTTCTTGTGGGTTATGAATAGACGTTGTTATTTCTTCTGTTCATAAGTAATAATCTTCCTTATCTGAAAAACTTTGAATCAAAAATGTAATTTTAATCTCTTTAATGAGCAAATGAAGGGTACATTTTAATGGGTTTTTGACTCTATGGAATATGTGGGAAGAACCATCTGCGTCTTTCCACTATCAGCAAATTTACAACCAGCTTAATTTTGTCAAAATCCTAATATATCCTAGTATAGTTGTATAAAGGATTTGAAAAAAAAAAAAAAGATTACAGCATTTGGAATAGCCTATCATTTCTGGTACATGAAAACAGTCCACCTTATTACACTGACACATTGACAAATTTGAAAGATGCTCATTCCTGGTAAAATCTAATAAGTTTCGGTGATGGTGAACATTAGGACTCCCCTATGTTTGCTTCCCATACCCACTAACCAACCAGTGGTGCATAGCCATGGGATGGTTATATTAGTTCGGGAACAAGTGAAGAGCATAGTCCCCCCCCCCCCCAAACATCACCTAGTACAGACTTAAAGCCTTTCTGGGAAATAGGGTAGCCACTTTAAAGTACTGTTAAGTAAGTTCTGACCTTCTGAATTGCCAACGTTTTTGCATAGTATTCAGAACATTGTCTTTAGCACACTTGAAAACTATGCAGTTTATTGCAATTTGTTTTTCTAGTTACAGTTTGTGAGAACTAGCTCTGATGAAGCTGACAGTTCTGCAAGTAACAAAGTATTTTGTTCTGCTGAGCTGTTTTCCCACCTAATGGGATACTTTAAGAAGTTAATATTCAAACAACTGCCCAGTTGCACCATAGTTTTCAACAAAATCTAAAAATTCATTACATCACTTTCTCTTATGCTACAAAAATGCAAAATCATTTCACTTCATTGTCCATCCATTCTTGCCATACTAATGGCATAAACTGCACGATACAATGAACTATGGTGGGAACAGCACATTCAGATGACCAAAATTTTGTTTTAAATGAAGACATTTAAGACTGAATGTACATTAAGCTGCAGTACATAAACTGAACAATAAGTTTGCCAACTTTGCAACCAACACAACCGTTACTCATCAGTGGTGGAAATGTGTTTTTGCAGTTATCCTTAGCAGAATGGCTCTGTGACAGGTTTTCCTGACACTGCTTTCCCCAATGAGCAACAGTTTATAGAGGTAATTAAACAGCATGAAGTCTGACTGGAGTTTGATAATCAACAGAACATTACTGCGTTCTAAGTGCCTCCAGTATTGACATTGCAGAGCATCAGGAAGAAAGGTCTTGTCTTTTTCAGATAGCATCAGAGATTTCTTTTTGTATAGGCACAGTGTGTGAAAAGGTGTGATAGAATAAAAATGATCTGAATCCTTTGAAGTAATTTTTTTAAATTATTTTTAAGTGCTACAAAATAGGAGTACAGATCATTAGGAAGTTCCAGTCACTGTAACTCAGGATAGAAACCAAGTGGTTGTCATATCTGATAATTTGAAGGTGACCAGCTAGTGAGAAAAAAAGTGTGACAGGATAACAATAAAGCTGTTCAATATGGGTTTTTCTGCAGCTGTACTGCCAACCTTCACTGTCAAGATCTCAGCTGGAACACTGCATCTACTGGCCACTGCATCTCTGGATTAATGCAGGTAACAGAAGCAGACAAAATGTGGAGTATACAGGAAGGCTTTGTGAGGGGTGAAGAACTTGAAACTTTATTGCACGTTGTCTGGAGGAGGGAAAAGAGAGACAAGACATTACAGGAATTTCTGGTACTTTATAAAATTAAACATTATTAAGATAGAAGATGTGTTTTGTTAAAAACAATTTAGTTCAACATTTAGTTCAACAAATGTGAAGTGAGGGTGAAGATTACAAGTTCATGGATATATTTAAGAAGCATTTTTTTCTGAGAGGTTGTGGTACCATAAAGCAGCTTTGTGACAATGGTAGTGATGATGCTAAAAACAATACAGTAATTCATAAATACAGAGACTGTACATAAAAGGGCTTTGAGGTACAGAGTGCAGAAGCAGTGTTTGGAGCCACTCCAGTGAGCAGAAAGCACATAAGACTGCATAGGCCCCTCTGCCAGATTCTGACATAATATGTGAGCTGCTGTTTTGTACATTAAGCTGTTTGTATAGGAATTGTTTTTATGATCATATACAGCTTATACTGGAAAGTCTATCCTGCTTGGAAAATTAGGGAGTCTTCTAAAGAATACAGAAGAGTTGCTATAAAATTACAAGAAAATGATCAAATATTTTAAGGGCTGCATTTACAATACATATAATTTTGATACACTCTATGATTCTTTGTTTTTGAGAGAGCTATAACCTGAGTAATTTGAGTACTTCTTTCCTTACCCTTCATTTCATTGGTACTAAAGTTGTCTTTTCTCATGCACTTATCTAAGCACACTTTAACAAAGATTATATTAGCAGATTGTAAAACAGTTTGTAGAGTTTTGAGTACATAAAATTAACCCTATGTTCTTCAAAAGTGTGTTGCGCAACCTGTAGCTTAACAAATAATCTTGCAATCTTTATTTTTCTTCATAGGTGTATCACAAATGTCATAGACTATAAATGTAAATAATTGAGACAGAAGCCTGTGTTATATAGTTAAACATGTTGGATTTTATGTGCTGCTTAGTGGGAAGTTGGTATAATTGGAAGAATGTTGGAGTTATGTGATGTGTGAATTCATCTCTATGAATTTATATACTCCAGTCATTTTCTTAACTTGCTAGAAGTCTTAACTGAAACTCCGTAAGTAAAGCATATTCAGTTGTGGACTACAACAGACCTGACTTGATGTCACAGTGCAATGTTAATGTTGGCATGTAATAGAAATAAATAATATTAAGGAATCTGATATATATTTTTATTGGGAAAAATAGGGTTGCCATTCCTTTCAGCCATTGAACATTAAAAACCATAGTGCTGTCCTTTACAAATTGTAGGACCCAAAACAGGAGCACTTGCTTTTTGGAATAGAAAGTCTGTAGATACCAGACCTCATATAGTTGGTGATAAAGCATTTTTGTGCAGTCATATTTCAATTATTTAATAAGATATACATCATTGAACATGTCTGTCTGTCATTATGAAGAAAATTAGAAGAAAGTCAGTACATCTTGTAGGACAAGGCAAAATTTGAGGTCAAGAATCATAGAGGTATGGGGGAAGTACTCTTTCATCAAAAATATTGGAAAATGAGAGTGACAGCGTTTAAAGTAAAATGTTTGTTTCCTTTCATTTTGTCTGGGTGAGTGAGAAAATAAAAACGCAATGTAAGAATACAAGTAAATGAATTTGTGCATTCAGATATTCATTTGTGTGAGGTGTTATTCTCAACTTTTTATTATTGCACTTAACTATATGTAAGAATATTGAGACCAATAGTAAGACTGAAAACAAGCTTACATACATCAGAATTACAGGAGTGACTTGTGTAGGCAGCATCTAGTGTTACTATGCAGAACCGATGTGATGGAACAAAGTAGTACAGGAACACCAGCAAAGGTGATTTGCATTGATAACGAACAACAGATATCGACATATGGAAGAGTAAAAGAATTCTCATTGACAAGCAGAGAATATAGGTTACATTTCAAGCATTTATAAACTTAAAATGCAGAGCATACTGTTTTGAAAAAGAAAATCCTATACCATGCGACTGTTATGTTAATTCTTGACAATAGGTGTGTAGTTTACTCTTCACTTATGCATTACTTGTGGGTGCTGCAGTCATTGAAACCCTGCAAGATGAGCTTCTTGGCCAGCACAGAAGTACATACTAATCCACAAACCAAACAATAAAAGATACTTGCGTATTATCGCAACCAGATTTTTCATGGCACTACCGGTTGCTTCCCGACCATCTCATCTGTTCGTCAAAGTTGTAAACATGGCATATAATGTGTTCTGTGTACCACTACAGTTTGTTTTGTGGAGTGTAATCACTCACATCTGAGACACACAGTGTTGTTGTTTCTCTGTCCACTTTACTGCCAGCATGTCGCTTAGTACAACTCCGCGTGCTGCATGTTCCTTTTCAGAAGATTGGTGGAAACAGCACTTGGACATGAAATTCCAAGGCTTAATCATAATACACACTCCCAAGAGGGAAGTGTGCATACCCAAACAGTTTTCTCCCATAATATCCTGCACTTATCCTGCCTGATTAACAACTGGTTGCAAATTACTTTACTTTAACTTATAGTTCTTTTACTTAGTCAGAACCCCATACAGTAGTTATCTACTGCAGATACTCTAGATGAGCCTGTCAAAATGTCAAACAAAAATTACATGAAACTGTACTACCAATCTGAAAAGAAACATGTTTGGACTAAGTATTCCCTCAGCCAGGGAAGAGGCCATTGACCCACGAAGTACCTTGTGTTTCATTTTGGGTAAATCATGACATCGCCAAAAGGGCTACCCACTCGTCTTCAGGTAGCCCCATTTCCATTCCTCAGAAAGTGAGCATCCATGACAAATCAACCTTTGTGTGTGTGTGTGTGTGTGTGTGTGTGTGTGTGTGTGTGTGTGTGTGTGTGTGTGTGTAAAATGCACGCAAAACAGTTTTTTAAAATACTTTCACTTCCTGCAAGTAAAGTACAGTTATTCGACAGCAATAATGACTCTAAATAACAGTTTGCAGTGTTTCCAGAAATTGTCTCGATCCCAGTATGCCAATTTCGCAACCCTGAAAATGTGGTTGCGATAATAGGCAAGTACCCAATAAAATACTACTATTGAATTTTACAGAACTGAAAATAATTTTAGATGGTTTTGCATTGTTCTCCCCCTATTTTGGAATACTTATTTTTTATCATCTTTTGACTTTGTTAAACAGCCATTGATGAATGAGAAGATGAAATTTAAAGTTTTGTGCATAGTTCAGAAAGATAGTGTAGATCATTGATTGCTCAAGCATATATAATATATGAAGTAAGAAACAGTCTATCAGGAAAAAAAACTCCACTAAAATAAATGTCCTTTTAACTTTAGTGAAAACAATTATATTTTTCCCTCTGTAGTGTCTCCATTACTGACTTCCAGACAAACCTGGGTCCTTTTCTTTAGCACAGTTTGTGAGGCTCAAGTGGGCATGTGCCCATTCATATTTCTTATTCATTTATTATTTTTGAGTTATCACAGAATTAAGTTAATTTATTTTTGGTTTCAAGGCTAAAACATAGAGAATTAACTTCAGTTGTTTTTTTGTGGTATAAAAACTAATTTAAAAATAAATCACTATATAACATGCCGTGAGGCTGGCCAGATAAAACCCTAATTCAGAAAATAGCACGCAGTAATGCTAATACATGCTATAGGGGTGCCAAGCAGCCAAACCAGGCTTTTTTACACATTAGAATAACCCAAGGCTATGGCAAATTTAAAAGCTGAAGGCAGAAAAAAAAATGGAATCTTTTTTTTCCTGTATTTTTTTTCCAGTGCAGCATTAAGAACATGATGTTAGCCAAAACAAAATGTATGGTGACGCTTATGAGTTAGTCTTATTACATACTCCCAGTCATATGTAAACACATCCAGTGAGAAGCTCCCTTCAGCTGTGTCCTGCAGTTTGAGCACTGCTGTACTGTCTTGTGGAGGAATTGCTTCCATGGGCAATGGGGAAGTCTCCCTACATTAAACATTCACTCAAACGTTTCCGTCTGTTGGATTAGCTTCAGATTAGTTTCATATTATCCATGGATACATGCTACTGCTGCTGGATCTTGTAAGTCTGTCAGGAGTAACAATGACTGTTACTTGACCATATTCTTTTCAGGGTTATATCTCTTGAAGCTTTATTTATTTATTGGCATTTGTTTATCAGGATAGTCCACTGGGCTGGGTAGAATCCATTTTCAGTGGAGGCCCGGGGAGAAACAGTATAATTACAGTACAATTTTAAAATATTTAAAATACAAGAAATAAAACTAGAATTTTAAGTAGTACAAAATAGATATACAGAGCTTGTTGGATAAGTTTGAAAGTGGATATAACATATAACATAATGGAAAAGGTTGCAATGATAAGTTAATAAAATTGTATAGAAGTGAGGAATTAACAGAGGGAAGAGCAGATGAGTAGCAGTATTAAGAAAATAGTTGAAAAGGTAGAGGAGTTGTGAGGCTGCCAGCCCAGCTAGCTGGAATTTTGTAAGTAATTCTGTTTGTGAATATTGCTATGATTTATACAGAACTGTATGTTATGTACTGAGCTTGAAGAATGTAACCACAGTGTACCCTACTGGAAAAGAACAGAAATGTATATAAACTATGTACCTGTGCAAATGTATGCAAATGTATGTTTTAAACGTTGAGGTTGGAGCATACAGAGTTAACTTGCAAGGCTTCAAAAATAGGTTGGAATCATAATGTTTTACAGTTGCCTTTATCTCTGTTTCACTGAAGGAGACAGGATGTCTAGAGCTAGAAGTTTATTTATATTGTCTTGAAACAGAAATAATTACTCAGTTTAAAATGTAAAGTGTTTTATGTCTCTCTGACTTCCTAGCAGCTGCACGTCTGAGAGATAGGTATTTTTCACAGAGAAATGTTACATTTTCAGTTTCTGTTAGCCTGGGAACTGAAGGCAGATGACAGAGTAGTGTCATCCAGCTGACTTGGCAATAATGTTTAATAGTAATTTAAGAACTCTCTCAGAGAAAGTCTGTGCATTTTGCATTTGCCTTTGAACCTGGAAACATCCTGTCATCAGCACATGCCTTGCTAATAGTAAGTAATTAGCGGACAGTAATTTCTCTTAGACATAGATAGGAATACAGTAAGATTAGTTTAGATGTTTTCTGTATTTATTTCAGACTGTCCTGCAATGTTGTTTTAAAATATTTCCTGTGATTCTGAACTCTGTAGTCACTGTGCTGAGTTATTGAGTATTATCTTGTTATTTTATTATTTGGTATTAAATATAGTTAAACCTTTTAATTGTGGCTGGTTTGTTTAGAGATATTTAAGCTCTTAGAGTACTTACATATGTATTTGGTGACACTGTACAGGCCACTCCTAAATATCCTTGAAAGTCTTGGTCACATTTACCATTTGGATAATAATGACATTACACAGTAGGATTGGACACTCTTTGGTAAGGGTCTTATAGTAGCTGATAAGTAAGGGTGGCTGGTGGCAGCTAGTACTACCTTATAGCCTGGGTGGAAGGGAGCATAGCTAGTAAACATGTGCCAGCCTTTCCCAGGTGTGTGTGTGTGTGTGTGTGTGTGTGTGTGTGTGTGTTTGTATGTTAATCAAATCTCAAAGTGTGTGTGTCAGCTACTTGAGCAAGGACATGAAGAACTGGTTGGACAGAGAGAGTGCTGGAGATCTTAGCTTGGCTACTTGGGTAAGATCTTAGGTCTATAGCTGTGCCAGTGTGGAGTCTTATTGGGGATCTGGAGAAAGAGGGAGAAACCAGCCCCAGACTGACTGTGATCACTGTGTGCTCTTAAGGGAAATTGTACTTTACTGTCTGTATACTTGTCATCCTCCCAATGTGTACGTCCCTCTCTGGTGCTAGTGGTGAGGATTGAGGCTCCTTGATTACTGGGCCAGTGCAGGGGCATCACAGGAGTAAAAAGAAATAAATGGAGATTTGAGTTTGTCAAAAAGTGAAAAGACAAAGGGAGAGTGAAATGGATAGGATAGGGGAAGTGGGAGGAGTATGTGAGCAAAGCAGTAGTGGATTAGAGAGGGTAACAAGTTGAGAAAATGAGGGAAAAGAAAAGAAAAAATAGGTTATGGGAGGAAAAGGCAGTGTACAGTTGCAATTCCAGGTAGAGTGAAGGTGAGTATGAAGGGCTTGTTTAGAAGTGCTGGAATTTTTGGCAATGCAGATACTTAGGGGAAGACAATTCCAGATTTTAGCTATACTTCAAGAGTAAAGGAGTTGGCCAGCAGTAGTTTAGGTTTGTGGGCTTGCAGTAGGTGTTGGTTTTCAGATCTCAATGGCCTATTGGGATTATACTGGGAAGAAATGGAAGTTAGATCCAGGCAACCTTGAGATTTAGACAGTATTTTGTGTTGTTGTTGTATATTTTCGGCTTTTCCCGGTTAGGGGTCGCCACAGCGGAACTCCGGTCCGCTAAGGATTGTCAGTAGATTTTTATGTGCTGAGTTGCCAGCCCTGACGCACAACCTTCAACGAAGGAATGCCCATTCAATTATGTCTCAACACAGAAGACGCTCTAGCTGAGAATCGAACCGGACAGCATCTTATTGTGAGGCGACAACATTACCGCAGCACCCACCACCGCAGTATTAGACAGTATTTTGTGTGCAACATTTAATTGGAGATAGGCAAGATGGTAGGAAAGTTCAAGCCAGTTAAGCATTTTAAGTGGAATACAGTGATGTGTGGAAAGAAGAGTATTAGTTGCAAATTTGGCTATTTTATTATAGCATATTTCTAGCTTATCATTGAGTGATGGTTGAAGGCTGGTAGGTAATGGGGCTCCATAAAGAAGTGAAGGAAGAAGGATGGTAGAAGCATGGATTTGCTTAATAGGTGGAGACAGGAACATATTGTGTCAGTATAATAGGCTTAGCTTTTTGTGAGTTTTGCTGATGTTATTTTGAATGTGAAGGTCAAATTTTAAGTTTTCATCAGTTATGACCCCTAGCAGTTTTGTATGAGAAACTAATTATATTTTTGTATGGTTCAAGAAGTGTATATTAAGTAGAGGTTTGCTGAATGCAGTATTTTTCTTTGGAGTGAAAATTATGAGCTTTGTTTTATTGGGGTTTAAGAAGAGGTGATTGTTATGGAGCAAAGTCTCAGTGGTGGTGAATGCAGCTTGTGTGCTGAGTTGCAGTTGTGTAGTGTTTTCAGCAGAGCAGATATTAGTGCAGTCATCTGCGTACTGCACAAGAAACTGTAGCTGGAAGGAGTGAAGGCTGTTGTTAAAAGTGTTCAGAAGTAGACTTCCTAATATAGATCCTTGAGGGACACCTGTGCAGTTGTGTATGTAAGGCGAGATGGATTTTTCTGTTTTAAGGCATGTTGTCCGTTTGACAAGTAGCTTTTAAACCATCTAAGTGATAGAGTTGAAAGGCCAATATTTGAAAGTTGGGAAAGATGGACAGAGTATGAGATAGTATCAAAGGCCTTGGATAAGTCCAGAAATAGAGTGGAGACAATTTTACCGTAGTCATGTGCTTTGAGTATATCCATAAATTAAATTAGGGCAGTGGAGGTATTGTGGCCAGGTCTGAAACCATGCTGGGTCTGAGAAAGGATGTTATTGTTGAGGAAGTCTAAGCGTTGTATGTGCACACATTTTTCAAGGAGTTTAGAGATGGGAGATTATATAGCTATAGGGCAGAAGTTGGACATATTGGTTGAGTTACCCCTTTTATGTAGAGGAAGTGTGTACGCTTTTTTCCATTAGTTGGGAACATATGATTTTTGGATGGATTTATTATGTTGATGAGATAGACTATGCTTTCAGCAGCAATTTTTAGGTACTCTGTGGTCACACCGTCTGCTGCATTAGAGCTTGGTTTAAGCTTTATAAGTTTTTTTTATAGGGTCTATATTGAATGTTTGAACATTCAAAATTCCGAATCTCATATGGTTGTCACCATATGATCAGATTTTTGAATGTTTGAACGTTGTAACGGAGATCTCTGTACAGTGCGGAATGGGAAGATTTCCCTTTTCTGCACTGTAGTGCGATCTCGGAGTTGGTATATTTAAAGAACGGGGTGTGTGGGGGACACAGAGTGGCTTGCCCCCCTGCTTAGAGCATTGAGGTAGGTGTTTTGTTTAATTTTTTTTTTTTATTAGATATTCGAACTTTTGCAAGTTCGATCATATGGTGTCGACCATATGGTAGTCGAACTTTCAAAAGTTTGAGTATCTAATATAGACCCATTTTTATAATTGCTGTAGAGGCAGTATTGAGTGTGAACTCAGGGAAGGAGGTGACAATCATAGAGTTTGAAAATAAGCTAGGGGAGGGCTGAGATGGATTTTGTGTTATGGTTTTGGTTTGATGAGGTGTATCTGTAGTAAGTACTGGAACATGTGGGGGAGTATTTTGGAGGCAAGCAGATTGGGCATGTGTAGTTGATGTGAGAATTGGTTTTGAGAGGCTGCCAGTGATTTCTGCTATGGTGCATATGAAGTGATTGTTAGAGAGAAGAAATTTGATCTGGAGATTTGTCAGGGTATGTGCTGGGGTTACCTTTTGTACCTGGGTTTAGAAGGTTATTAGTAGAGGTCCTGAATTGTGTGGGGTTATTTTTATGGCTATTTTGTAACTTTAGGTAATGTTCTTTCTTGTCTGTAGTTATAAGTTTTTTACTCAGTTCCACAGTTGTTTGTATTTTTGTAGGTCTGCATTATTATTAAGTTTATGCCATTTTCTCCATACTTTGTCCCTAGCTGTCATTAGTTGTTTAGTTAACCAAGGTGCATGAGTAGCCTTTAAACTTTTTATATGGGGGGGTGCTATGCTATCTAATATATTGAGAAAGGTTGTGTTGAAATGTTGAAGAGCATCATCCAGGGGTAATTTTTTTTAGGGATGAGGCTGAAAGTCTGAGGGTTAATATTAGATAGGTTTCTTACCTGTTTAGAGAGGGAGTTCTTTATTACAGGAGGAGTAGAATGAGTTACATAGACTGGAAGATGATCACTTAGTGAATTTGGAAGTGTCCCAGCTGATGTGATTTTGGATAGGTTAGAGACTAGGCTCTAGTCTAGTACTGAGCCTTCTTCATTGGTTCTGTTATGGTATCTGGTGGGGGAGGTAATGAGTTGGTTAAAATTAAACAGGTTTATGTTGGAAGTTGGAGCTTTTGAGTTGATATTTGACCAGTTAGTGCTTACATTGCCAAGTATTATTTCATTTTTTATAGTATGGGAGGCCCAAGGTACTATATGTTCTAGGACTGGTATATTATTACCAGGGAGAATGTAAAGGACAGTGATACACAGGTTTTTAGCATTATTTAACTTTAGAAAGGAGGCCAGGATTTCTGTGTTTGAGAATTGAGGAATTTAACCGGAGTATGAGTATATATTAAAAGTACTGGGGAAAAGGATAGCAATGTCACCTCCTTTTTTGATTGATTGATCTGCTCTTAAGTTGGAGAAATTTTGGGGGGTGGAATTCTTTACTTATGTTTGGTTTTAGCCAGGTCTTGGTGATGGCAAGAATGTCACTATGGTTTTCAGTGAGCCAGGCCTGTAGATCAGCAGCTTTGTTGCAGATACTTTGAAGATTGATGGTAGTTATGTTTAGTGACTTAAAACATTTGTTTGGAGTATTGGCTGCAGTGAGAATGGTGGGGAGAGGACCTGGGTTGGGATAGATGTCGCTACATTTTATTAATGTCAGGGAATGAGGAGATAGGGGCGGAGTGTGAGTAATTACTTTGGAGCTGATAGTGTGCAGCAGAGGGGCATGCGTATATCCTGTATGGAGAGTTGTGTAGCTTGTTACAAGGACACGATCTTTGGTGCAAAGTAGTGGAGTTGTATTATACAGGCTCAAGTGAATTTTAAAGTAGCTTTTTGATGGGGTGTATGGTGTGCTGGTTTCTGATAATAGTTTGAAGTATATTGTAGATGTTGATGAGGGAAGCTGTAGTAGTGTAGCAGTTATGAGTATAGAATGAGAGAGAAGTGTATTGTAGGAAATAGAGTGGGCCATGGTAACTAGGTAAATTGAATGGAAAAACAGGAAGTGTGAATACAGAAAGTAAGTGGATCAAATTGGATTGTTTGTGGATGGAGGTGTGGCTAGCCCATATAAATGTAAGTGTACTGGTGGTGGGTGGGAATTGGGAGTAGGAGAGGGGCATGGAGTGAAACTGAGAGGAACGAGGGCAAACAGAATGGGAAGAACAGACCAGATTGCAGTTGACTTTAAAAAGAAACCTAAGCAATCAGTCAATCAAGCATTAAATTGAAGATAAAAGGCAATATCATAATAGTAATAATAATAATGATAATAATAGTAATAATAATAGAGCTTTGATATCATACCCTGTGGTGACTCAGATTCCAAATGTATTCCTAGTAAAAATAATGTTCTCCTACATGTTTAGATAACTCCCTCTTGAAATAGTGAACCCTGGCATTGTGAGGACTGTAATTGCAGAAGTGGTGACTTTTTTTTTTTTTTGCAGGGAGAGGCCAGTGGTTCTAAATATAATGTAAATAAAGGGGAAAGAGGACACTCCTGTCTGGTTCATCTGCTCAAGCAGAAGTTGTCAGAGAGGACCCCACCAACTTTAATTTTCACCTCCAATCCCTCATATATCCTCCTAATCAACCTTATATTTGTTATCAGGGAATGCAAATGTTTCTGTTGCCCTGCTCACCCCAGTTTTGTCAAATGCTTTCTATTTGTCAAGACCCACCAACGACAGTGGTATTTTTCACAGTCTGCTTCCTTCTGGATCATCAGTGTTCTTTTAATGTTGTCAGATATTTGCTTCCCCTCCACAAAACCACATTGGTTCATATCTATCAATGTTGGCATTACTGTTGTCATTCTTTTAGCCATTATATACCTAAACACTTTATAATCATGGTGTACTATTGAAATGGGCCTGTATGAAGCTGGATCTGATTGATTTTTTTCCCTCCTTAGATTTTAAAACCATCATCACTTTCTTCCAGAATATTAGTCCTTTTCCTCCTCTTAAAATACTGTTAAAGCCTTCCAGATCTTTATCTGTTTTTTTCACCTCCTAGCTTCCAAACTTCTACAGGAATACCATCTTTTTCTGGGGACTTTCATGTAGATTGGTTATACATCATCATTTTCACCCCATCTGTTCCTATCCTGTTAGTAATTGAGCCTCATCTGCCTCTAACCTTGGCATATTTAATTCTTCTATAAACATTTCCATTTTTATCTTTTCTTGACTTCCATATTTCTCTGCTTTATACAGACATTCATAGAATTTCCAAAATATTTCTAATACCGCTACAGGATCTCTTGTTACCTTCCTTGTTATAGGCTTCCTAAGCTTGGTGACAACCCTTACTACTTTCAGTCTTAGTGCTAAAAGTTTTTGTGCTCCAGAGTTATTGTCCAAAACCAGTTGCTTAACAGCAATCTTTATAAACTCATGCATATGTTTGAGGTAATCCCTTATTTTCTGTTTAGCATTCTACAGTTGCTCCTCTTGTTGCTCTGTGAGATTCCCCCTGTTCTGCAATACTTTAATATTTCAGTCCCTGTAAATAATTCTTGTTACTTTTTAACCATATCTCCCTTTCTTTTATTTCCATCTTGTCTTTAAACTCCACTTTAATTTTATCCCACTCCCTAGGTAGATTTTCAGAAGAAATTTCTATTTTCTCTAATAGCTCCTGAATAATTTCCACTACCCATTCCTTAAATTCATCTTTTTTCAACAGGTGGGAAAGTGCCAGTGTCTCATTTATTTCATTGCCCTGCATTTTTATTTTAGTTTTTATTGGTTCATGATCTGAAATAGTTATTAGGAACATACCAAGACCTTCAATTAAATACACATGTTCCTGTGAAATGTAAATTCTGTCTAGGCTAGCCCACTTTGTGTATCTTGGAGAATAATTTATAAATTCACTCCAAACTCCTAATACTGAATTCTCATCTTCCATGCAAAATATTTTCATAAATGTCATCAAACATCTACCCTCCTTTGTTCTGTTTTCCCTTCTGCTCCCCCAACACAGCTTCACTGCTGTAAATCAAATTCCACTCCCCACCTATAAGTAATATTTCATGCTGAAAGCTGATTATTTATTTTTATCAGATTTTTTTTAAAACTGCATTATAACAGTTTTAGGTAGAATACAAATATATGCCAATGTAATTATTCTCCCTTAGTACTACAAATCTACCATTAGTATAATTTTTATCCATTTCAATCACTATTGGAGCTCCTCTTGCAATTAATATAAGTACTCCTCTTTTCCTTTGTTCCAAGTATTCCACTGAATAGCCTTCCTGAAAACCTTTCTTTATCAAATTCAGATGTTCAGTTTGTTCCAAGTGTGTCTCCTGTAGCATAGCTATTTGCATTTTCCAGTTTTAATATAGTTCAGTACTCTTTTTTTTTTTTTTTGTATTTATCTGTGAGTTTATTGACATTTAAAAACATTGCAGAATGCATCATTGTAGTAAACAAGTTATTACTTCCACCTTTTATGTATAACAGCTTTTTTGTTAAATGTCTAGTTCCAACTTTTGTGTTACATGCATATGCTATTTGGCAGGTTAAACTTTTATACAATTTTTTCTTGTCATATCCATTTGAGCCTATGTCACATCTTACAAAACTTTTTTTTTTATTGAAAGCCCTCAAATTAAAAAAAAACAAATACATACACCCCATACCCTCCTAAAACCTATTAACTTAATACTAAGACACAGCACTATGTACGGCTTCATATATTGAAGTTTTACCCTCCTGATAGGAACAAATGTCCCAGATTGACAGCCACACTCAGACTTGAATTAACCTAACACATAGTGCCGCCTGTGCTACTACTAAGTGCTGTCTGGTTTTGTCTTGTCTTTATTGCTCTTCCAGCTGGGAAAACACATGAACACTTTCAGAGAACATTGTCTCCTAGCCAGTTTCTTTTTTTCTAGGCAGTTTCTCTTTATCAGATTGTCTCCATGGAGACATCAGGACCAGAAACAGAATTGCTAAGTATACATTTATTTGCTAGAAAAAAACTTTCTAATATTCAATATTCTTTTTCATGTATTTGCTTTCTCTTAAAACTTGTTACTAGATTAAGCTAAGGGCCTTAATCCACTCATTCCCCCATGGAAGAATGAGAAAAAGCACATTTATTTTTTCTTTTGTCATGCTGTTTTAACCAGAATTTTTTTAACATTGCAGTGCCTACATTTCCTAAAACTGAAAAATGAGAAGGAGAGGAAGGAAGAAAAAGGGGAAAGAACAGGAGCACTTGTTTCCAATAGTATCCCCATTACACTTAAAAACAACTGAGAAAACTAAATCATGTGCTATAAAAATGGTACTGTTAAGAAAAGGTTTGTTTTACTTAGTTAACTTTCTTCCTCCTCTTCACCTCCCCTAAGTATTTTACAATGATTAATGACATGAAGTAGGGCATATACCTCTGCATCCCTCACAAATCCAGAAAAAGTCCATTATTTCCAGATTTTCTTATGTCATATTTCACAACTGTAATTATTGCTTTGTAATCCCACATTTGTCAGTTTCTAAGTTACTGGTTGTATTCCTGTTCATATCCATCTCCTAAATCTGCTTCATTTCCAACGTACTGTCAATTATTCTACTCAGTCATTTTCCATTGATAATTTGAAAAATGTTTCACTGGCACAGTCTCTCTGTGGTCTTTATTACCATAAGAACAAGAAGCAGAATCTCATTCTGTTTCACAGTGTGAAGACTGGTAGAGAAGGGTGAAGGCTGCCAGCCTTGCCCTATGCACAATTCTATCATTTGTGAATATGAATGTTGAACTACAAGCTTGTTTTTTTAAATGAAAGAATGTGCTGTGAAATGTTGAACTTAAAACAATGTGACAACATTGCCCTCTGCTGTAAAGAAAGCTAAGTCAAGCATTTCTTGTTGGTCCTTTGAAATTAAAATTATTTCAGGACTGCCTTTGATGTTTACAGTTCGGCTCTGGCCGGGCTAGATGAAGGCTTCCTGCCTATTGTTTTAAGGCTAAAGTTAATGACCAGAATTTACATGTAGAATGTCCTTTATTGCTGTAAGTGTAAAATAATGTAAATGCAATTTCTGTCAGCCTGGGGACACCAGGAAAGTGTGAAATTATGTAATGATTTATCAGAACTGCAGTTTCAGTTTAAACAGAGAGAACCAGAAGGCATTAAGCATTTTTGTCTGAACATCCAACTCAGCACTCTGCCTGTTGTCTTATGTAAGTTATTTCAGAAGTGTGTTTTCTTACAGATAGATATACCTTATAAAGATTAGACTGTGTTTTTCTGTGATGTCAGAACTGTACTACTGATTTATTTTAAGTATTTCTGTGTGATCTCTGAACTCTTGACTAGTACTGCCTGTGTAATATAAAGTATTGTCTTGTGGTTTTAATTATTTATTATTAAATATTTTAAAACCTTTTAACTGTGGCTGGTTTGTGTAGATATAAGTTAAGCTCTAGAGTACATTGCATGTATATAAGGATCCTGCACCGAGTCACTCTAATAAGCCTTGAGACTGTTTAGTCACATCTACCAATTGGATAATAATATTGCACAGTAATAATTGGACACCCTTTTAAGGGCCTTTGAGTAGCTGATAATTATTAGTGGGTGGTGGCAGCTGGTACTACCATATAGTCTGGGAGAAAGGGGCACAGCTGGAGAACCTGTGCTAGCATTCCCCAGGAGTGCCTGTGTGGTTGTATAACCTCTTCTCAAAGTGTGTATGTGTGTGTGTGTGTGTGTGTGTGTGTGTGTGTGTCAGCTACTTGGGCAGGGACATGAAGCACTGGTTGGACAGAGTGGGTGCTAGAGGTTTTAGCTTGCCCACTAGGCTGAGATCTGGACCCTATAGCTGTGCCAGTGGCGAGTCTTATTGGGGACCTGGGGAGCAAGGGAGAGACCAGCCCCAGACTGACTGTGATCTCTGTGTGCTCTTAAGGGAAATTGCACTTTACTGTGTGTATTTGTTATCCTTTTCTCGTATATGAGATGCTGTCTCTGGTGTTAGTGGTGAGGATTGAGGCTCCTTGATTGCTGGGCCAGGGCACGGGCGTCGCACACAGCTCACTTTTTGTTGGACAAACAGTTGTATTTCCTCCTTAGCATGTACTTCATCAAAAATTATTTTGTCCCTCCAGAGAAGAATATTTTGAAGATAGCTGGGTGTAGCAGTTTGAATCTCAAACCTGCTTCTCGACATTCCTTGAAAAGTGGAATAAATTTAATCCTCTTCTGCCTGGTATACAATGAGTAATCATTCTCCACTGCTGTCTCCCACTTTTAGTACTTTGTTCTTCTGCCACAGTTTTGTCAGAATCAACTCCTCCTGCTATTAGGATTGCATCTTTACTATTAAAAGTCTAGGTTTGGAGATATGTGCACATGATGTGCTCTTTCAGTTAAAAAACCCTGCTGTGGAATACCAGTCCAGTTCCTTATTTTTTTTTTTCAGAAAATTAGCAAGTCTGTTCCTTCCAGCTTTTCTGGTACAGCTGAGAATCTCAGGTTTTCCCTATGTGCTCTGTCCTCTAATTCTATTATTTTTTTGAAACATGTCTTCTTGAACAGTCATAATTAGCCAGTCTTTTCTTTATTTTGACCTCTGATTGTTGCAGTTTTATCACCTCATCTTAATATCTGTTTAAAGCTTCTTTCATTTTTTTCCAGCCTTTTGCTGTTTGAGTTGATATACTTCATCAGTGTTTTATTTATTTTAACCAGTTTACTGGAAGTCGTGTCTGGAGCTTGCACTCCTTTTTACTGAACAGCTGCAGTACTTTTCCCAGTCAGTGTTCTTTCCTCACCTTTTGTAGATGATTTTCCTTCAGGTCCTTTGTATTTCTTTTTTCCTGGCATCCAGGCAGTGGACTTACTAGCCAGTTACAGAAATGTACCCATATACACAAAAGTCCAGAGTTAGAATTAAGCTGTTACTCAATGTGCAGCCATCTTGGAAGTCGACCATTACACCTTTTTGTCTCATTTTGTCTCTGTTTTTATTGAAGTATCTTCTTTTTTTTCAGAATGAATATTAGCATCTCACTTAATAGAGAAGCTGTGATGGAGACCTCACTTTACAGAAAACCTACTTGGAGAAATCACTATCTCCATAAGAACAGCATGCATCCCAGGCATGTTACAAGCAATATAATGAAGAATGAGCTTTCTAGAATTACTAGGAGATGTACACAAGAAGCAACTATCCAGCAAGAAATGGCTGATCTAAAAGAACACTTGCAGGCACGAGGTTATTCTAAAAAAGATATTGACCCTACTGTGAACAAGTTCCAAAGAAGTCGATTACAGAATTCTGAGACCGCTTTGGTTGAGATGAAACAAGGAATACCTCCTATGCGATTAATGATTACTTATAGTACTGATAACAAGCAGGTTAAAGATATTATTAATAAATTCTGGCCGATTTTAACACAAGATCTGAAGCTTCGGGCTTTAGTAGGTGATAAACCACATTTTAGTTATAAAAATAAGAAGAACATCAAGCAACTTTTGTGTATGAAAGATGGCTTTCCAAAGCCAACAATAGTGGGACGTAAAGGTACTTTTCAATGCGGAAATTGTTCCGCTTGTGAATATATTGACAGCAATAATGTCTTTAGACATCCAGGTATGGATAAACAATTCATCTTTAACTGTAAAGCTACTTGTACCTCCCAAAATGTTGTCTACCTAGCCACCTGTAAAAATTGTACATTGATCTATGTTGGCAAGACCAACCAAATGTTTAAAAAGAGACTGCTACAACATTTAAGTGATATACGTAGAGAGGATACTCACAAGGCTTTAGCGATACATGTCTCTAAATTCCCCACCCATAGTTTCTTGTTCAAAGTCATTGAGAGAGTATTTGAAGGAAACAGAAGAGGTGACATTTGTAACAAAACTGAACTATGTGAAACTAAATAGATAGTGAATTTGCGAGCAGATCGCATTCCGGGGCTGAATGTCGTCATTCCTTTAAAACCAACTTTGAAGGCCAGGAGACCCACTATTGGTTAAGCAAGGGAGGTGTGCCGTCTGATCTTCTATTTTGAATGGCTATGACCATTTATGTAAAAAGAGGCGTTG
Source organism: Protopterus annectens (assembly GCF_019279795.1). Lineage (NCBI taxonomy): Eukaryota > Metazoa > Chordata > Ceratodontiformes > Protopteridae > Protopterus > Protopterus annectens. The sequence continues at coordinate 524,452,651 of NC_056747.1, read as the reverse complement.
TCCATACCTTCAGTTTTTATTGGTTACAGGTTTTATATATTAATGAGCAATGGAGTCCCTAAACTTTATGATCTAAAGAAGGTTTTACTGAAAGTGCTTATCGAGTGACAATTTGGGACGTTCTGTTTGAAATTAATTTCTTGTGTTTCTATGTCAAAGACTTTTTGTACTCTTATTTGAAGGAATAGCTTTAGCCACACAACGCCGAAAGTTCCTTTATCTACGCGAAGCGTTTTGAGGATGCCACTGAGTAGTTTACCAGTACCGAAGGGTTTGTGTGATACTGATGTTTCAGATTATGGGCCTTATGCTTAACTTTTAAAAAAAGATTATGCAACAACAAAAGGCCTGTTGTAACCTTTGGTTACGCTAGCTCTCAGAGCGTCATTGAACTGTTCATGGTTTTATGCTTTAATATTAAAATTCTGCTAAGATTTTAGCATTTTTGAAATCATTTCTTCAACTGGAATCTTGAAATAGTGAATTCCAACAATTTTCTTCAGCTGTGGAGTAGCGGCTTGATTTTATTATCACATGTTTTTGTTTTACTTGCCGCTACCTTAATAGTGAGTTATACATTTTTCACTACAGAGTTAGAATTAAGCTGTTACTCAATGTGCAGCCATCTTGGAAGTCAATCATTACACCTTTTTGGCTCATTTTGTCTCTGTTTTTATTGAAGTATCTTCTTTTTTTTCCAGAATGGATTAATCCCTTTTTGGCTTCCTTAGTCACATTGTTTAAAACTAATGGTATGAGGGCAGGTTCAAAACTCTGGTTACACTGCTTGAAAAGCTTGTTTATGCTTAGCTTCACAAAATTGTAAACAAGTAGTCCCACTTGCCATTCACAAACTGGATTCTCCAGTAGCCTTGGAAAACAGCACTGCACTTATTAAAGTTACCATCTCAGACTACAGTATTGCATACAGGAAACATAATACACAAACTCTTTGTTGGCTTTAACTGAAATTATGGAGAAGTGTAAACTGTCTGCTTATGCAGCATAGCAATTTGGCTTTTGCTGATGCATTTCGTAAATGGTTTATTTCCTGACTAATTAATTTAGTTGTACAATTAAAATGTCAAAATATCTACTTATTCTGTGGTACCCTACTTGAGTCCTCCATGGATCCATTGTAGGACATCTTTTCTCTTTGCAGGTAAATGATCTAACCTCACATATCTGCCATTAAGATCTGATTCTATATGCAGAGGATCTGGTTCTTCTGAAGGATGGCTCCGATTTCTTCATCTAAAATCTTCTTTAGCAGGATTTGCGTGACCCTCAGTAAATTGTTTGTGCTACTGCAAAACCATTGGTCATCATCCTCAAAATAAGGCCATGCCAAAATGTTTGCATATGTACCATTTTTTTCTATATCTGACTGTTGTAACTTTCCAGTAGGCTTTGTCTATAGAACGGTCAGACACACAGCTAAAAGTAGCATGTAAATTGGCTGTACTCCTTACTTCTAAAGTTTGTGACCATTACTGAATGTGCTGTAATTTGTAAACTTGAATACACCCTTTCCATCTTAATTGTAGTGTTAGCTACTAATTCTAAAAGTCTGCAAATAATCATGAGTAAAATTTGCAGACTTTCCTCCATACTGAGCAGATGAAAGCATTACTTCATCTCCATAACTTAAGCAAACTGCTATACTATGTCTGAAGCCTTTTAACTCACCATTCCAATAAACAAACTTGCATTTCCTGACTGTGACCCCTGAATTGCATGTACAGTGTGCCTGGTATAGAGTTTTCAGTCCCAAGATGCAGATGTTCTATTACTTAGACTCCCCAACTTCTCCCTTCACATTAAAAAAAAAATCATTCTGTACAGTCCTACACCAGGGTTATAACAAGTAACAGACCTTTATATCTCCCCTCAGTTTTTATCTCACTAAACCCAAGTCAGTGCAAATGTATTCTGACATTGGCTAGTCCAGCTCACTCAGTTAATACATATATACATATATCTCTGATCTAACTCTGGATTTTGAATGCAGTCTTTCTTCATTTTCCTTCTAAGGGAGTAGGCTTTACAGCATGTCCCAGTTGATTATCAGGTATTTCTAAATTTTTCTGTTCACTGAAGGTGTGAAATCTGGCAGTTAACAAATGTTAGTGTTTGAAGCTGTGGTATTGCAAATGTTATGAATATGGTGATCTCTGGATTACTGATGGCTTACTATGAATTTGATGATTTCTAGACTACTGATGGCTTACTATCTTGGGTTATTTACGTAGAATAATAATACTCCACTTATATCAGCATTTTGTAATCCCATCCTTTTACAACCACTGAATCCGGTCATAATTAGCCCTGTCTGCCATCTTCCTTTCTCTTATCTTTTATCACCTGTTGATACCAGAAGGAGATGAGAACCAAGGACAGGATCATAATACAGCATGGCTATGAGCCTTTCTCCTAACTTTTCACCCTTTTCTTGGTGGTTGTCAACCCAGTGTCAAAATGGGGCTAACTGCGTTGTTCCAGTGGGGTTTGAGTGAGTGACTGCATGGTGTGCGGTGTATGAGTTCCATGCAGACAGACACAGACTCGATTTGTAGTGTGGAATGCTGCTTGACAGGACAAGCCCCCAACTTTTGTTCTTTGTCTTGTTGCCTGCAGTACCAACCAACCTGTTTTAGGTGACAACCATTTATTGGGTCAGAACTGCCTCCCCTCATACCATTAGTGGGTGTGTCAAATGTGACACTCATTTACTCTTGAAACCCCTGAACCCGCTAACTGAACTAATTTCACTGGGAAAAGAATCGGAACTCCATGTGTATATGCCATAGAGCTGGCATACTTTACTAAAGTATTCATTTAGGATTCATTTAGAGTAATGTTTAACTAAGGTAAATATGTGATGTTTTATTTATAATTATGTACTAAACTGTTGTACTGTTTTTCCATTTTATCAAAAGCGTGTATATTTTCATGGTTTTATTTGTCTATATATAGTTTCTTTTGCCTTGTATTCTGTAGCAGTTTTATTTGTAATAGTCACAACTTGTATATTGTCTGCTTGTGAGCATGATCATGACCGGAAAGTGTCCACTGACAAGTTCATTCAACCGATTAACAAACAGGTAAATGCACAAAATAAAGATTTGTGTTCTGTCTATGAAGTTAACTGTCTATAGTCATGAACTGATGACAAAGTCTGATCAGAATCTCACCAGTAATTTGTTTTGCAAAACCATAAATCCTCTGGAAGCAGACAGGGATTTCCCCTATAATGTCAAAGTGAAAATTAAGTTGAGTGTGAGTATTGTGAGAGGGCTAGCTTTCCCACCCCTCCATTGCAGAAATGTGTTTTTTGTGCTTATTTTCTTCTGTCATGATTTTGGTAGTTGTCTCATGTTTTTGTGTTTATTAATAAAGCCAGCAGTTTTTGTTGACTTTACTAAAGTGATGCCAAAGAAACGTACACTTTCTGTGTACAATTTTATACAAGTAGAAAAGTGTACTGTGTGTAAGCTGTAAATTGCATGTAATTTATTTTTTTTTCTCAAAAATTTTTTTATTAATTATATGAATAGCAAGACAATTAAAAGATTATACATAACAAGAAGGCATAAATGAACATATAACAATTCATCTAGTGATAACAACCTTCATGAGATTTTGATAAGTTATTTAGAAATAAAACATACACCATATGTACACTATATACAAGTTAGGCAACCTGAGAGGAGAAAAAAAAAAAAAATATTTAACATTAACTATTTAATATGTTTAGAACCTTTTCTAACACAACCTTTCTAATAGCTTTTTTGGACTTCCACCTAAGTATCTTTGAGCATCAATAAATTTAAAAGCCATTTTCTGGAAAGTAACCCATTTTAATTTAGAACGATCAATCCAATTTTGTATTATATAAAGTTTTAGTAATGAGCAAATAAAAATGATAACATGAATATCAACTTTTGAAAGATGAATCAATGGAATATGTAGAATAGCAAATTCCGATTTTTGATATCCCATTTTCTGCAGTCTGACTTTCAAAGATGTCCACAATCTGTGAGAAAAATGACAATACCATAGAATATGAAGGAGGTCTGCTTGGGGATGAGAACAGCATGAACACGAAGGGGACTTATTTGGGTTAAATTTGTTTAATTTGATTGGGGTAAAGTAGGCATCATTATTAATCATTAATTGTGTGTATGCTAATGTTTTAAAAGGGATAAATTCCTTAGTGTGTCTAATAGCCAGGACTTTCTGAGATTCTGACAATTGGGAATTATAATTCAACCAAACATTAGATAAAAGACAGTTGTGGTCCATCATTAAAGAATTAATTCATTTATATGAGTTTGAGAGCATTTTATCAGATGATGAAAGTATTTTGATAATCGTGTTAAGGTTTTTCAATTGTGAGTCTATGGGGACCAGAGATACAAATTTGTTTTTAATTATTGCTCTTAGTTGTGTAAGAATTGGTGAGTAATTCCAGTTTACTTTCAATAACTTATGCCAGTCAGATAAAGGCAAGTCAAGATATTTCAAAACATCTCCTACTTTTAGATTTTAATTAAAGGATAGTTTGTTAAGTTCAAAAGTTTATTGTCCAATAATATATTTGGGTTTAGATGAATTGGCTGAACATGGTGCGAGATCTTTTCTAGTTTACACATTTTGAGTAAGGTTTGGAAATCTCTAATCTTTTGTTTAAATACTGTAGATATATTTTTAATAAATAAACTATCCAGAGAGATAAAGGAATAGCTTCAGGATTTAAATTATTAGAAATGACATAATTATACCATAATTTTATCCATAAAGAGTGATTTGGATAAGAAGTGTTATTGAATTTAGAGATAGTAAGAAGTTTATTGGATGAGACAATCAAATAATAGAGATAAAGATTAGGTAAACCCAAACCTCCCTTGTCCTTGAAAATGTCAATCTAGAATAGGAAATTCTAACAGATTTAGGGAACCATATGAATTTTGCCAAAGCTTTATTTACAGACTCAAAAATTTTTGAAATTATCTGATCAGATGATGAGAATTGGTAAAGAAATTTAGGCAGAATATTCATTTTAATAATGGCCACCCTTGAAAGAAATGAAAGGTTTAGATGCTTCCATCTGTCCATATCAGACAATATAGAGTTCCATAATTTATTAATATTATTTTGAAAGGAAGATTTATTATTGTGTTCTAAATTGATTCCTAAATATTTTATATTATAAGTAAACTGAAAATGATCGTCTGGAAACAAAAAAGATTTGTGTGCTAAATGATTTAAGGTAAAAATATGAGTTTTTGTAGAATTTAAAAGATAGTTGGAAACCAAAGAAAAATAATCAATAGAATTCATTATTTTTCTGTAATCAGATAATGGAGTTTGAAAGTAGATTACTAAATCATCTGCAAAAGCAGAGAAATGAATATTAGTATTAAGCATTCTATGGATGTTATGAAAAGTATTTTGAGTAATAAACAATAGCAAAGGTTCTAAGTAAATGTTGAAAAGAAAAGGGGACAATGGACAACCCTGTCTTGTTCCTTTAGTGATCTTTATCGGAGCAGAAAATTGACCATTAATGTACAGTCTAGTAAACATATTCTTGTATAAAACTTTTAAAAAATTTATACAGAATAAGGGAATATTAAAACATAACATAGTTTGAAATAGAAAGTTCCAACATACTCTGTCAAAGGCATTTGATGCATCTATAATCAAAGCATATATAGGGTTTGTTTTTTTCTTAATGAGATGAAGTATAGTCTCTAAAGATAGAGTATTATCCCAAGCATGTCTCTGAGACATAAAACCTGATTGATCTGACGAGATAATTGAGGGTAAAATCCGTTTCACTCTGTTAGCCAGAATAGATGACAGAATCTTAATATCCACGTTAATTAAAGAAATGGGTCTATAATTTACTGGGTCAGATTTATCTTTATTATTTTTTAGAATTAGAATGGTTTTGGATGTGTTCCAATGAATATCTGAGATATCATTAACTCTTATATGATTGTAAACTTTAAATAGAAAGGGAAGAACTACCAATTTGAAAGTTTTGAAAAATTCTGGAGTAAAACCATCAGGTCCCGGAGATTTACCCAATTTAAGATTATCTATTGAATCCGAGATTTCTTGTACCGATATAGGGTAGAAAGTAGTTTTGCTGATTATCATTAAGTTTAGGGAACTGCAAAGAGTCTAAAAAGAGTTTTGAGTGATTATCTTTAACAGAATTAGAAGAACCTGAATATAACTCAGTGTAAAGAGAGGTGAAAAGTTGAATAATCTCTTCATCAGTATTATATAATCTGTTATTATAAGATAAAGATGTAATATTTGGATTTCTGAAGTTAACTTTAATAATTCTCGCTAACAATTTAGATGGAACCTGGGCCCACTCTGAATATGAAGCAAGTAGCTTTTGTTCAGCTAAGGAGAGGTTATTTTGGTGAAGCAGAATTAAATCTTTCTGACAATCAAAAATTTGTTTTTCTAAAGTAGCATCATAGTTCAGACTAAGATGATTGTCCAACGAAGAAATTCTTGATTTTAAGAATTCCTCTTTCTTAAAGTATTGTTTTTTGAAAAAGCAGCTTTACTAATAAATAAACCTCTTAATCTTGCTTTACATGCAGCCTATTGTATGTCATAAGGAATGTCTGATGATTCAAGACTATTCACCATTTCATTTAGGATTTCTGAAGCTTGTTTGCAAATATCTTCATTTGACAATAAGTTATTATTTAAGGTCCACTTATTAAACATAGTTTTATTTTTGATATTGGGTTTTATGTTCAATTTTAGTGAAATTCTTGAGTGATCCGAAAAGAATCTGGGTTCTGTAGTAAAGTCCACAATATATTTTGAAATATAATCTGAAATTAGAAAGAAGTCTAATCTGGACCACGAATGATAGCACTTAGAATAATAAGTATATATATCATTCTTGTTCATATTTTTAACAGTCGGAGGGGATCTATTAAATTATATTCTGTCATCAAATAATTTATAGCCAGAGTAGATTGAAGATTATAGGTGACAGTGGAGCGAACGATCAATTACAGGGTTTATAACTGCATTCCAGTCACCACCCACTATAATATGATGATCCTTATAGGATGCAAGAATATTGTAATTTTTAAAATGAACAAATGTTGTGAATTACATGGGCCATATAGATTTAAAATTAATAAGGGTTTGTCCAAACCAGCAATAGAAGCGGTAAATAAGCACCACCTCCCTCATCATCAAATTTCTCATCAATAATATTCCCAATGAATTTTTGTTTAATGATTATAGCTACACCTCTGGAGTTAGATGAGTCACCTGAAGCTATAATCTTTTGATCCATTTTTTAACTCTTTATTCCAATCAATACGTGAAATATGGGTCTCTTGAATAAAACAAATGTTAGCCTGTGATTTAAAGATCATATGAAATAATAGTGACTTTTTCTTTATCTTGAATGCCTCTAACATTCCAAGAATCTAAAATTATGTCAACAGGCATATTCTACAAGTATAATCATTATTGATGCTATAAAAGTGAACTCAAGGTGCAAATCCAACACAACATTAAAAATAAGAAGAAAAAAAAAAAAGAAAAACAGTCTTTAAGTATTCAAGCAAGTCATCAAATAACATTTGTTGAAAAAAAAGAAAAAGGTTTTTAAGAACCATGAAATGTATAATAATAACCTTTATCCTAACCCTAGTGCCTACCCACCAATCCCCTGTGATAAAGGAAGAGCAGAAGAACATGAAAACACATTGTAATTATAGATAATAATAACCTCAAGTTAGAATACAAATTACTCAAAGGAAGCCTAACATAACATAAAGTCCGAGTAATACTACTAAAATATATACAAAATTAACTAATTTCAAGACGTCCAACATGCTTAATCCCTACTTCTAATACTAATCTAAAGCTCCTATCCTTAAATTGAAATTTATAGTGATTAAATGTATTTCCTCAAGTATTTCAAGAGAAAGAGAAACAAGTAAATAATAAATAAATCACACTCTGCTTAACTAGAACACTCTATCATAAGAAGTAATACAATTAAAACTGAAAGATATGTAAGATAACATATATAAGTATAACAAAACCAACTGGTAACATTATAATATAAGTAAATAAGCTTAGCATTACTGAACTAAAGATAATAGTCATGCACTATCTACTGAACCTTCTTTAGTACTTTAGTGATAATTTCATTAATCAACATGACCATTAGTATGATAAAAGCACTAATACCTGTAGAATGAATATTTAGTTATAGTTCAAATAAAGCAAAAAACAACTACCAAGCAACCATATCTCAAAATGAAAAACAATTCAGTCTGGAGATGCATCTATTAACTAGATAAGTATAGTACAGGAACTATTCAAAATGAAATATTATAAGCTGTAAGGTTTTAACACTAGTTAATATACATGAATAAAGTATAATTATATTATTAAATAGTAACTTAAACAGCATCATATATATTGGACTGAATGTACAACAATGTGCATACATATAATTTTAAATCTACTTTTTGAATATTTTACTAATGACTCTGTTAGGTTATGTAGCCATACTATTCTTCTAAGCTATAGATGTAACATAGCAAAACAGCATGAAAAGACAAGGCTTTTAAAGTAAACATTTTGAACATCTAATTAAAACAGAAATAAGCAAGCTAAATGCAGTAAATCTAAGGGCTTAAATATATACATGTAGATTCAGCTAATCATATTAAAGATAGTTATTTCAAACCTTTCAAATAAGTAAAGGCTTTCATAAACATAAACTACTAATCATAAATATCACATCCAGCCTCTGAGAAGAGAGAGAGCAGAGAATAGAAAGAACATGAAACTTTCATATGAACAGGTATACTTTGTAACATTTGTCAAATTAAACACTTCAGTATAATATAAAATATTGTATGAAAAAATATTCTGAATAGGAAAATATGTTCATTTCTTTACACATCCTTTAGAATTTTAATATATAAAACTAACCTGTTCATTTGTTTCCAGAAACATTTTCACTCTGCTTTATGAAAGTAGCAGCTTGCTTTGAAGTCATGCAGACACACTAAAAGTCACTGAATATATTATGTGACATGAATCTGTTTAAATTTAAAAAGCAACCTTTATTTATGAAGAGAAAACACTTTAATTATACCATGATCCCCCCAAAACGTGCACGCTGATTGGCCAGCGAGTTATACTAATGGAAAAAGGTCCGGTCGCCCGGACTTTTTCCATTAGTATAACTCGTTTCTAACACTGTCTCGCTATGTTAAATGGGTTTAACATTTGAACAGCTTTAAAATAAGCAACGGAGATCTCCGTTGCTTATTTTAAGCGCTATGTTAAACCCATTTAACATAGCACTAGTGTTTGCTGAGAGCAAGATCTCGCTATGTTAAATGAGTTTAACATAGAGACAGTTTAAAATAAGCAACGGAGATGTCCGTTTATTTAAAACTGTCTCGCTATGTTAAACTCATTTAACATAACGGAGATCTTGCTTTACAGCTCTGATGTACTCGCGGGTGGCGCAATACATCAGAACTGCCGCAGATGCCAGACATCTGCGGAAGGGCAGTAAACAGGCATTATACTATGCCATTATTTAAGAAAGTAATAGTTTCTTTGCTATAATAATAGCCAGATCTAATAAAAAGTTAGTGCTATTGAATACTTGTTGAAAACAAGCAGACTTGTGTATTTGAAACTGTCCTTCTTTCCTCACAAATGATGACATCACCATCCATCTCAGAGAGACTGTAGTGTGCATGTTCATGCAGAGCATCAGCTGGAACTCTGAGGGGAAGATTTTCTTGCTAGAATGTTGAGATGGAATGTTTTTCCCTCCAAAAATCATTTAGCTTACACAGAAGGCTGTAACTCCAAAGCTTGTAGTAAAATTAACATATTATCTATTTACACAGCAAGCATATGTGAGAGAAAGAGAAAAAAGTAAATACAGGAATTTAAATGCTTCTATTAATCCACACAAATCTAACAAGCATATTTCCTGTCACTGCACACTGTCACACCAAATCCATCATGTGTAAATTACATGACAAGTTCTTAAGGTAATATAATTATGTCACACCAGAATTACAAATCATGTAACACAAATACTGTCAGATTAAAGAAAAGATCAAACCTTATTGTAGTTCTTTAACAGTAGAATATTAAGATACAGTGTCAGGAAGCTTTTAAATGTTTTAAGAAAAATGTCTTTTGCATCTTTAGGATCTGAACATACAAATCTTTTGTCATTAGCTGTGAAAGACAAGGTATTAGGATATGCCATTCAAATCTAATCCCTCTTTATCAAGTCAGCACAATAGGGGCTAGTCTTTGTCTATTTAATTTGATCTGTGCAGGAAGATCTTGGGAAAATGATAGTTTGTGAGACTTCCATATGAATTGTTTCTTTGTTTTAGCAGTTTCTAGGATCTGGAAGGTGTCTTGAAAGTTTAGTAACTTAGTATAAATTAACCTTGGTGTGGAAGAATCTTGCTTTGTATGCAGTGCTCTGTGTGCTCTCTCTACAATTATAGATTTTGAAGAAGCTTCACAATTTAACAGTGTTTCAAAGATATTTTTAGTCACAGATAACAAGTTTTTATTGTCATAAGATTCAGGTAAACCACAAATAATGATGTTATTTCTTCTCCTGGCTTCCAGATCCAATATTTTAGCTTGTAAATCTGAAGCAGTTTTATCTCTAGATTTAAAGTCACTTTCCAATAAGTCTGTTTTAACCTCCAAAGCTAAGATTTTATTTTCAATAGTAACAATACTATCGTTTATTTGCTTTAAAGATTTACTAAAGTCTGCAAACTGTTCTGAAAAGTTTTGTATAGCACTTTGGATTGGTTTTAATGCTATTTTTAGTTCTTCTAAAAGGAAATTTGAGCCATTTAAATCTTTATTACTTACATTAAAAGTTTCTGTAGGTTGTCTAGATGATTTCAGTCTTTTGAACCTGAATCTTTTCAGGAGAGAGCATTGAAGTATATTTGGCCTTTGTAGGCTGAGTCTCCATGGAGTCAGATTTTGTAGCCATGCCCAGATATGGAGTGCAGTTAACAGGATACCAGGAACCAGGAACAGACTGGAGCAGTAGGAGTCCCAGCAGCAGAGAGACCAAGAATGTTCTGAGGTAAAATAAATCCCAGGATAATAATTCCAGAAGAAAAAATAATCCAAATGCGTAGAAAAAGATTTATAAAATCTTTTAGTATAAAAATTTGAGGAAAAAGGTTGATGTAAAGTTGTAAAAAAAAAAACAAAAGTTAAATAGCTATGAGGAGCTCAGAGAGTAAGGACTAGACTAGTCGGCGGCCATCTTGGAATCAAATTGCATGTAATTTATGAAGTAGTACAGTTTCATTCTGCATTGTACATTTTGTTAATCAGTTAAGCCCCAAACACGTTTCTCTTTTCAGAGGTAACACAGGACCACTGCCTAGTTACATGACTTGTTTCATTGCAAGTTGAAAGCACTAAAAGCTTTTCATATTTTAGCAGCTGTTCATCTGCACAGTGTAAATAACTAACTGCAGGCATGGATATATACTGGTATATTAGCAGCTGTGGCTATATATATAATGTTTAGTAAAAAAAAAGAATACTGACTGGCTTAGTGGCTTGGCTTCCTTAGATGCGAGTCCGACTTATTCGCTAAGTCCCGGAACTCGAACTGCGCATGTGTGCTCGGCAAGTTCCGGGTTTAAAAAAAAAATAGTTTCTCTCAATCTGGACTGCTGTTAAACCAGTCCAGATTAATAAGAGAAGGTTTACTGTACACATGCCCACAAGTCTATGCGGTTTCTAGCCGCAGTGAATGCAAGGGGCTCGGACTGCCACGTCTGCAGTCACATACGCGACATTGCTGGCTGCATGGCTACTGATTAGTTCTTGTCTCTTGCTCTTTTCCCGCACTTTGCATACTGGGAAAAAGAGAGCGAGCTGAGAAACAGTCACCACTCAGGTACTGCAATGAAAGTTTGAAAGCTCACTATGGAGATTTAAGAGTTTTTTTTTTTTTTTTTAGTCGTCACTAAGGTGGAGTTTCTGGTTTTGCCTGAGAAGAGTAATGTTTTGTGATCAGGTTTTTTGAGGGATATAGATATAACAGGTAAGTGTGCCGGCATGGAGTGCCTATGTTTATTAGGACAACTGGAGGGTAAGTTGACTATTTGTTCTAGGGAGCTTTCATTAGTGTGTATTTATTAGGTCAAAGAGCCATTTGGTATTCTAGCCATTAGTGATGTACATTTTCCAGTTAAGAGATGGATGATTGAAATCCCCCATCACAAAACTGCTGCAATTTATCGACAATTCAGCAAGCACATTCAGAAATGTTTCATGGTCATTAGGGGATATGAAATAAAATATGATCTGTAGCAGGCTATAAAGTGATAATGTATTTTGTTCAGAGTGACATGGACTTCAGTAAGTTGGATTTGAGGGTCACAGAGAATCTACCTGGAAATAATAGGGTTTCTGACAAGTACTGATATTCCCTTGCTGCTACCCATGGGTCAAAATGTATGAAAGTCACTGCACCCTTGTATAAAGGCAGTGCTACATTTGCAATGACATCATACCTCTGTTACTGCACAAATATGGCTGTGCAAATTGCAGGAGAGCCTTGAGATCAGGTAGCTTACTATTTAGACATCTGGCACAGAGTACAGCAACTTTGATATTGCCAGGACTGGGATCTAGTGAGGGGTTGTTTGCTACATTGGGATGTCCACAAGATGGACTTTGCTTAAAAAGGCACTATGTAGCAGCAAAGGCTTTGACAAATATGTGGAAGCCATGACAATGAAGGAGCAGGCCATTCCTTGCAAAGCAAGTAGGCCTGACAATCTTCTTCTCCCAAACTGACATATGCTAACCCCCTGCTGGAATAATATCAGCTACTTAGTCAATTATTAAAGTCAAATATCTTTTCTTTGCATATGAGGATCATTGTGGTAGCAGTAGAATTCAACTTAGGAACAAAGTCTTGCCTATATTGGATGCATGCATAATGACAGTTACCATGACTCTTTGCATATTCCTCTGAAATGAATGCCTAAAATGATTAATCCATGTCATAGTTGTATTTGTCTGGATTGAGGGATTTCAGAATCCTTACAATGTTACGAATCCTACTATTGGAAGGACAACTAACTGTTAACCTATTGTTATCCTGTCACAGGAGAGTACAATCTAATAATGGAGTGACCAATTACTATGACATTTCCACTGTATTCATTACATCATACTTACTTCACCCTGTTGTTATCCCATCTGGGTGTGTGTGTGTGTGTGTGTGTGTGTGTGTGTGTGTGTGTGTGTGTGTGTGTGTGTGTGTGTGTGTGTGTGTGAGAAATACCCCAGTTAAATATACCTGGTGGCTAGAGTTACTCAGGCTCAAACCCTGTACCCTGGGTACAGGTAGCAAGAGCCTGAATTCCCTACCCACCCCCACTTTTGAAAACAGTCCAGATTTTTGCCTCATATTTTTCTTCTGTTCTGTTCCTCATAAAATCTGTGGTTTTCTGGATTTTTGTAATCTTTGAAGGATTAAATTCACTAAATAATGACAGGCATTTGAATTTCAGACTTCATATTCTTCAGAAAATACGTGGTAACACAAAACCTTTTGTTCTAGCAATTTTCTAAGTTATAAGATCAATATTTGAAATGTGTCCCCATTTTTGGAGCTCTATTCTCCCATTATTGGCTTTGTCCAGGTTTTTTTTGTGCTGAGGCTGAGAGCTATGGTGAGAACTGAATTCACTAAATGATAGCCATTTAAGTTTCAGTCTTCCTGTCTTTCAAGAAACAGCTGATTTGGCATAGTGGTATGTTGCTCTGACTGTAGTACACAGGGTCATGGCATCAAGACTTGGCATTGAAATGCATAGTTGTAACACATTTTATTCTAACAACTTTCCAAGATTATACAAGCAAAGTTTAAAATGTGTCCCTGTTTTTGGGCTTATGTCTCCTCCCAATAAATTTTGGCTTTTTCCAGATTCCTTGTGCTGCAAAGTTAAGAGATACAGTTGAGTGTTGAGTGGATTTTACAAGGAACTGAGAACTTCAGGGGAAGAGAAGTTTAGCGTTGCTTATGCCAAGTCTGCTTGCATTGTTAATAGCATAATAGGTATTCTATCAACTGTTTTAAGTTTATACAAGAGCAATTTTTAGTACTGTTTGTTTGTTCCCCCAATATATTTGGCCTTGTCCAGATTTCCTGCTTTATGAGGTTGAGAGGTACGTGCAAATAAATCACTATATAGAATTAGGCATATCCAAACCTCTCAACTCTCCCCAATTTTGGCTCAAAATGTTGTTCTCCCCCTAATAACCGCAAAATGGCAATTTTGGAAGAAAGGTGGGGGGTTTACAATTAATAATAATTGTAATTATCATAGTTACAGATTACTTTTATTTCAGAAATGCATGTAGATTCTCTTATTTTTGTCAGCTGCTCAACTTAACAGTACTAATATTAAAAAAGTGTCCTTTCTTTGACAGGTTCCCAGCTGTATTGTGCGGCTATTTTATATTTTTGCATCACATTTTTGGTCTGTTTTTCATAAAATTGTGGTTTTCTGGCAAATTAGTGGCAAATCATTAAACACTGAAGTTAGAAAATAAGACATTTGAGTTTCAGATTTCATACCCTTCAGAAAATTCATACTAATGCAATACCTACTATTCTATTATCTTTCTAAGTTTATAGGAGGAATATTTAAAAATTGTCCTTATTTTTGGGCCTTTGTCCCACTTATATTTATGGCTTTTTCCAGCTTTCTTGCTCTGAGGTTGAGAGGTATGACAAATGTGTCAGGGCCATCACAGTCAGCCAGAGATATTTCAAATTGTGACATACTTGCTGTACCCCACTCCCCCATGTAGTGACTCTGAATGTGTCCAAGCAATGCAAGGAGCAGTTATGCAGTGTAAGTGTGCAAAGTATCCCCCCCCATCCAAGGTAGACACAAGTATTACAGTGGCTTTTCACCTGTCCTTGATTTTGCAGAATGTTTTGGATTTCTGTCATATTTTTATACTGTTGATTTATGCTTCTTGTTATTTAGAAAATGCATGTTGTTGCAGTGCCTGTTGCTCTGTGTTTAAGTAGCAATGCTTTAATGACCATCAGGTAAGCTTGTCTGAGATTGTAAAATGCAAGTAAGCTTTAATAAGCATACTGTTAAAGAATTATCAGCATTGAAAGCCTTTTTGTTGTTGCCATGCAGAGAATATTTACATAACTAGATAACGTATAAGCCTGAGGTATTGAAATGCATATGACAGTATTTGTAATAAAGGACAGGATTACAGTATTTTCAGATCCTCATTACATTTGTTAGAGACTTGCAGTCATCTTTGCAGGATTGTAGACAGAATGCTTGTCTATCATGTGTGGTCCATAACCTGTGCAGTAATTCTTTAAGCAATTTATCTTGAGCTTGTTTCTTGTTTGCTGTTCATTTTTTACTTTGATCACATTTTCTCCATGAAATAAGAAGATAGTTGTCAGGCAGGAGGTCTTTTTTGGATAAGAAACATTTTTACAAGTGGGGGTAATTGATATCACAGATATTGCTACTTTCAGCATGCTACTTGGTATCTTTATAAAACTGGATATAAATTATAATTAGAACTGCAGTGCAAGGAGAAATGGTTTGAATTGAGTGCTGCTTGTTTTTTTATACTTTATTTAAACTGGCATTCCAGTAATGTATTTAAAAAGTAATTTATTTTTTCATGCCTCACAACCGCTTTGTTTCCATCTAGATATTAAGTAAGCTGACATGTTGCCAATGCATTGAAATATAATTTTTTCTTCTCCACTTTATTTTGTCTTGATTGGACTCTCATAGTGATGGTTTGACAGCCAGGGCAGCATATTTAATTAAAGTTCCAGTTTTTGTGGTTTTGAGCATAGCCCCACCCCTTTCTAGTTGGTCACACCCCTTCCCATTGGCCCCACCCATGCAGCTGTCTCCTGCACCACCTTTGATTTGAAGTCACCAGCTGCCACTGATTATCAGGACTGTAAAACACTATTTAACTATAATTCTTAAATTTAGGGCTGAAGAGCTCTCATTGAAAAGCTAAACTGAAAAACTAAACATGGAAGACTTCTCATTAGAGTAGTCAAAACGTTATAGATCTGGAAAAGAGCTTTGAACTTTGCTTTTTCTATACCATCAATTTTAGATTAAGATAATTGCACACTTTTTAAGAAGTTTAGGATTGCCCTTTTTCATATGTATAAATTTATCTGCAAGCTTTTTTTTATCCAGGCATTTTGGGACATTTGTGAATTTCTCCAGACAGAATAATGTTTTAACCCAATCACTCATGAATACATGATGACACTCAGTTGGCAATTGGCGTGCTTCACCCTTATTAGGGCTCATTTGTGTAGTTTGAGGAAAGTCTAATTATATTCTTGGGATTAGGCACCAAAAAGGTGGAAGTAAATAGAAAATGTCTCATACCAGATGCATGTAGCTAGAAACCTGAAAGACCACAGAAATATGTGCAAAGGCATGTGCATCATGGAAGGTATTCACCTTTCCCTGAAAATAAAAAAAATCAGAGCACTGATTTATGCATTTTCAGTGATATAGGGGTCCTTTAATGATAAGCTCAGGTTAATAAGTCAAGCTCCGTTAGCTGTAGGTGTGTTTTGCCATTATTAGGGCTTATCAGTAGAGTATAGCTGTAAAGTCTAGCTTTGTTTTGAAACATTAAGCTTTAAAGGAAGACTTTTATTCATTTACCTCAAGGACAGATAGCAAATAAGATGGAAGTAGGACAGCAAAGGTGCCTTATGATGGCGAGAATTCCCCTGGCAAAACACAGAAATAGTGTCTGCTTCTCCATATTCCTGTTCTTTCATGATGGCTGATGATTACTGTGACAGTTTTATGCATTCTGCAGCTGTCAGCAGAAATCCTCAAACACCAAAATATTTGCTGATTAATTTTAACCAAATCAATATCAATTCCTTAAGGAAAAGGTAGCAACCAAATGTTTCTTTAATCTTGTCTCACTAGAAAATTAATTATTCGTATATTATTTTTCACCATGGATGGCATGGCAGCATAATAGCATTGGTACCTGATGCCACTTTGACCTCTGGTTCCATTCTCACCTGAAGTGTATTCTGTGCGACGTCTTTATGCATGCTTGTGTTTTAGCCATATGCTCTTCTTTTTTGCATGCCCTCAATGTAGTGGTGATTTTCTAGATTATCCCTGGTGTGTGTGTGTGTGTGTGTGTGTGTGTGTGTGTGTGTGTGTGTGTGTGTGTGTGTATCCTGCAATAGATTGGCATCCTGCCTGGTATTAGTTTCTTATCCTGAACCACTGAGTACTGGGGATAAGCTGTAGCTCTCCCACATCCTTAAACTGGATTAAACAGGTAGCTAGAGAATGAATATTGTCATCACTTCATTCTTTGGTCAGAATCATGATGTGCAGAAAGGAATGTCTGGTTGTTACTAAATAGATGATAATCTCTTCAGCACAGCAACTTTACATCCTTTCAGTAATCCCCTACCACTGAGGACACATAGGAAGTATCCATCTGTTGAGCAACTCTAGACCTGTCTAACAAATAAATAAGTTGCCGTCATGAAAATAACTTATTGGTTAATTTTTCTGAGTAGCTTGGGGTATGTTCAGACTGTCCATATCTTTTACCCTTTACCCCTCTTTTACTTGTATACCTGTACTGACAGTAAGCATGATTATGATATCTACCTTGCTTAATACTCCCATATTTATCACAGAAGGAAAACATCTGAAAAAATAAATGTGGAAAAATGGAAATTCATTGTTGATCCCCAGTGTAGTAGTCCAGATTGAGTCTGCAGGTACTACCTGTCATTCCTTCATTAGGGAAGTAAATGACACAGTGACACTTAGGTGTGATCTGAACACCAAAAGGGCTTTAATCAGTCAGCGTTTTAGAAGAAGGGTTATTACGTGACATGCAGCTTCCAATATCTAGCTTTCTGGTATTTGGATATGTATATCTCATACCTTACACCCCTTTTTAATTACTATTATATAAACTGTTTTGTTTGAACTTTATTTGGTACCCACCCCTGAGTGAGGTAGAGGTACATAGTTTTTAAAGTTGACTTTTTTAGTGCATAACAAAATTTTCCACATATGCTCAACTGATGAACTCAAAGATTAAATGTTTAGTGCCACTGAAGTTTGGCTCACTGGCATGAATGCTTTATTAAAGAGCTGTGCTGTCTGCAATGGAAAGGTTCAAACACAACAGCCTGTGTAATAATTACATCCCATATCTTGTATCACCCTTTTTTAAAGAATTTAATACCAATAAGCTCTCTACTGAATGCTGCATATCATGTTGTGATGAAAGGAGATACTGCCAGCCCAGATAATTTTATAAGTAATTATGTCATTGATGAATATCGAAATGATTTATACAAGATGCTTGTGTTACAAATGTATTAGAACTAGGTCATTTGTATATCAAACTGCTTGTACAGGTATGGGTGTTGAAAAGGTATTTGCAAAGTGCTGTTTGAAATGTAACCACAGTGTGCCCTACTGGAAAAGAACAAAAATGTTCATGCACTGTTGTAACTGTTTGAATGTATATGTTTTAACAATGGAAACTGGGATACAGGAGGTTAACCTCAGTCTAGTCAATTTTAGTAAAACAATTAAAATTAAATTACTTTATGGCATGGCCGTAAAATATGGTATTTTTCGGTTTTCAGTGCAGCAAAAGACTCAATGTCTGTACTAGGAAACTTTCTGTATTGTCTTTAGGGTGAAATAATTACTAGTCTTGAAAGCATGAAGGAATACATTTACCAGAGATCTGAGAAGAAGCCCTTGTCTGTATATTTTTACAGGTAAATGCTAAATACTGCCAGCTTCATCAATGGTTGTTTGGCCAGGGAACTAGGAGTCAGGTGAAAATAAATGATGTCATTCTGAAAGCTATCCCAGCAGTAATATTTTAGATATTAATTTGAGGAGTGTCTTAGTGAGCCAGGGGCATTCTGCATTATGTTTTGGACCTGACAAAAACTAGAAGATCCATTCACCACATCTGCCTTGCTCTAATGAAGTGAGTTTCTAGGGTATAGTAATTCTCTTGGATACAGTCAGGAATATAGTGAAGCTTAGTTTAGATATTTTTCTTTATTTGAGACTGTCCTGCAATGTGTTTTAAATATTTTCTGTGGTTTTTGAACTCTGATGTCAATCCAAATATATATTTAGTATTGTCTTGTTCTTTATTACTTATTATTAAATACAATTAAACGTTTCATTGTGGTTGATCTGTGTAGAGGTACTTACATTTTGAGAGTACTTACATATTTATTTGGTGACACTGTGTGAGCCACTCCTAATAGCTTTGCTCTTGGTCAAACTACCATTTGTGTTAATATTAATATTACACAGTAAGATTGGACACTCTTTGTTAAGGGCTGTAAAGTAGCTGTTAAGGGGTTCTGTTGGCAGTAGAAACTACCTTATAGTCTGGGCAGAAGGGGGCATAGCTAGTAAACCTGTGCCAGCCTTTCCCAGGTATGTGTGTGTGTGTGTGTGTGTGTGTGTGTGTGTGTGTGTGTGTGTGTGTGTGTGTGTGTGTGTGTGTAAATCAAACCTCAAAGAGTGTGTGTGCCACCTACTTGGCCAGGGATACAAAGTACTGGTGGGACAGAGAGAGTGTTGGAGGACTTGGCTTGGAACCCTAGCTAATGATCAACTCTATAGTTGTGCCAGTGGGCAGTCTTACTGGGGATCTGGAGAAAGGTAGAGGAGCTGACTGTGATCTCTGTGTGCTGTTAAGAGAAACTGCACTTGATGCAGAGAGCTGCATCTGGAAATGCTGTGTGTGTACTTCCTGTCCTCCCAGTGTACATCCCCCACTGGTGCCAGTGGTGAGGATTGAGGCTTCTTGATTACTGGTCCATTGGTGGGTCATTACATATATAGTACCTGTTTTTTAATAGAAAGCTGACTTTGATTGAAGCCCTCTTAGAGGGAAGACAACAACATCCTTAATGTATCTGCATTTACTTACTGTACTGATGAACAGACAAAAGCAGTACCAAAAGACCCAATAGGAAGACCACACTGAGGATTATAAAAGGGATTTGTATTTTTCAGCATTTATTTTTCTTGTTTTGTCACTGCCTTGCGTAAAGTTAGTGTTAAGCAGGGACAGTATCAGTCGTGCTTACTACAGGAGCAGGCTTGGAAGAGTGGGGGAGGGGGTAAAATGAGTCTAAAAGGCATAACATTTGGACAGTCTGATACCATTGTGCATTCCTGAACCAGTATACAGAAACAACTTTAGGTTATCAGAGGAAATGTGCATATTTCCTATGATGCCTTGATAAAGGGGGGGGGGATACATGTGTTTTTACACAGAAGCTGAATCTGTTAATTTGCTTTTAAACCATCTTTGCCTGTTAACTTTTAAACTGGTGAGATGCTGAAACTTCTTTTGAGTATTTCTGTATTCCAAAACTTGTGACGTGACGTTCCACATATCTTTCACTACAGCCGTTTCCTCATATGATTTGTCATTGTTTAGATAGTTGATCTCACTTGATCATTAGACGGCTGATAGTGTGGACTGACTATTATATGCTTGAATTCTTAATGCCAGCACAGATATTCTGATTTCCTGACATTTGTATTGTAAACAGTTGTCATCATCAGATGTATCTTGAGAATAAAGACTTTAAGGCAAGAATTACACTTGTATTTGTGCATCTGTCAGTTTATTTCAGAGAACTTGGAATAATCATCTACACATTTAAAATATATTTCTTAAAATGGAACAAATCTGTGCCCACTCTGATCCATTTTCACTGTAGTACTGGGTATGCTACCATCTCTTTCTTTGGATTGTTGTTGCAGTATGTATATTGCAGCTGGCATAACTGTGTAATCCTCTTATCTTTTTGAGTCAACATTCCTGGTGAGTCTATTTCTTTATGCTTCTTTGTATTTTACTACTCCCAGGTGTAATTTGCATATCCTGTTAAGCATTGTTCTCAATTGATTGAGTGCTTTTATTTTGAACATTGCATCTTGGGACTCATTACTGGAAGTGTGTGACCTGATCTTGCCATGTGTCATCACTTCAAAAAATAAAACTATGATTCAAACAAGAAACCATAGTGATGAATTTTGTAAGTCACTCTTACACTTGTAAAGCTTTTTTTAATGTTGAGAGCTTTGCCCCACCTGCATTGTGAATTTGGAGGTTTTGCTCTCTGCATCCCTGCTACATATATGCACTTATTCATCCCAAGATTATTATGCTTTAGAGTAAGGGTGGAAAGTCCAAGATGCAATATCCTTGGACTGTTTATACATCACCACCATTTGTACGTTTGACTTCTACTACTCTGACAATCACAATTATAATGCTTGGAATTTCAGTTGGCAAAACTTTTTTCTCTCTCTCGAAAGAAAAACGATAACTCATTTCTTTCATTGCTGATGATTTCTGCTTAGACTGTCCTTTCATTTTAACATCTTTCAGTAACTGCATTTCTATGTCAGTGTTGGTAAATCTCTGGAATTCTTCTTGTTTCTCTTCTGTGATTGGTAACACTGCAATTTTTTTTCCTGTAACAGTTTTTCATGCCTGTCTGGCAGACACGATCTGTTTAGTGTATCTGGTATGTGTAGTTCCTTACCTGGTCTGTCATTCACTTGAAGGACAAACGTTTGTGGATTAAGTAGTAGCTTCTGAAATCTCAGAGGTGCTGTTTTGCAAAGACTATCTGAATATGCTTTGCAAGGATTCAAGATCTGTTTCCACCCATAAACGCTTAACCATAAAACTCTTTGGATTTCTGACATTCATAAACTTGCTAATCATTTTTTTTCTCTACTAGTGTATGTCTCTATTTTCTTATCTGTAGATACTCTTGACCCGTAGGAAATTGGTCTGTCCTGTGGTAAGATCACAGTTCCTGTACCATTCCACCTGGCATTTACTTGCAACACAAATCACTAAGTCACATCATAATATTTTAATATGGATGTATTTGTAATGAGTCTGAAGATTTTAAAACTGTTCCTCCTTGTAGCTCCATTCCTAGGTTACATGTTGCTCTAACAGTTGTCTAAGAGGCATAGTTATCGCAGCCATGTCAAGTTCCATGTCTGTCTTCTAGCTTTGGCATCTGCGCAACTTCTTTCTTATCAAGCTTCAGTTCCTGTGATGTTCACATATGACACACTTGTCTCTGACTTGTCAGTCATATTTTACATTCCTGTTACTTAATTTGCAGTCATGTTATCTTAAATCCATTCAGCAACTGTTTCACTCTGTTGGGAAAATGTCAGGAGAAGTAACGTAAATGGGACAATTTGAATTTGTATTTTATACCTGTTTTATTATTCATGTCAGTTACTTTTGATCCATTGGCTTCACTGCTGGCCAGAGTATGTTGAACTTGTACACAGCTCTGTGTTCAGTGACTTGTTATTTAAATAAAGTTTTGAAACAGTGTCATACAATGTTAGTCTGCATCAATGGCTGCTTTAAATTCTACACTTCGCCTCTAAATTCTCAGCATTTCTTGTCAATATTCTGACTTTCTATGTTGCCTCAGATGCGTTTTTACACTTCAGTGCATCATCTCAAATTTCATTAACACCAGCAAATAGTTCATTTTCACGTTTCTGTTAGACTTGCAAATTCTGTTGAACAACTTTTTTTTCCTCTTAAACATCTTAAAAATATAATCTGATGATGTCAATCATTATGTAATCCTTGACTGTGGGCTGGGTTCTGAGCCTCAGAACCAACTCTGCTGTCTACTTCAGCTTGCACCTTCCAAAATCTCGAGTTAGGCTCTACCCATAAGGCTTCTCTCTAAATTACCTCTGATCTCTTTTGCCACTTTATGTGTCAGACGCCTCCAACCTCTCTCGAGCTTTGGCAGTTATTTACAGTATGCTGTTTGGTCTGATTTGTCTAATTTCCTTCTTATATATCTATATTTATCTTTCTAAATACTTTGTCTTTCTTCCTGCTCCTCTCCTATCTTCTGTGCATGTGAGTGATCTTTTTCTCCTTTTCCTCTACCTTTAGGTAGATTTCCCTTGCATGTCATTGCTGGTATTTTTCTTTACCTGTTTAGGTATTTTCTGGCTACCGTAGTTGCTACCCTTTCTCATTGTATTCAATAAAAAATCTTTCCTGACCCCTCTTGCGAGTGTGTGCTTGTGATTTGTATCAGTGCTAAGGCTACTTTTCTGTCATGGCTGATAAACCTGATAAATCTTGCAAGGGCATTTCTGGCTGTAAGAGATGCCAAAAGTGTGTCAGGAAGATGCCCAATTCAAATGGGTATGGCTGGTGTATATATTGTGTAGGCGTTGTCCACTTGCAAGAAGATTGCACCACCTGTCATGGTTTCTCTGCCAGGACTTTAACTGAGCAGAGAAACAAGCTGATTTTGAAGGGTTTGTTGAAAGGGGATTTTGAAGAGGCCATATCTGGTTTGAAGACCAAAACCAGATTGTCATCTTCCTCCTCTTCTAAACCTAAGAAACACTGAAAAGCCTGAAAAGCTATCCAAACAACCTACAGTGTCGCCAGTTTCCTTGGCACCGATAGGCAAGACAGACTCGGCACCTACCACTGCTTCAGATAAGACAGCTACACCCTCGTTACCAGAAGTGTTATCGGTACTGAAGCAGACTACATTGAAATCAATACTAAGTATTCTCCTTCAGTCGATCCATTTGCGGACCGACCACCTAGCCCATTCGTGGAACCGAGACCACCTAGGTCTCCTTCAGCATCATCTGTTCGATCCACTAAGAGCCTCTCTGAATCAGACATGAGGCAAATGGACTAGCTCTTGATGGCGAGGAGATTACCTCCATCTTCAATTCCCAGCCAACTTGGAATCGGGACCTGACCTTTTTTGACACCGACTCATGTTCCTTGTCCAACTCCAGTTGAGTCTTTGGAGCCCCTGGCACAGACTTAACCAGCTCTGCCTGTCTCAGTTCTGGTAAGAGCATTGCCTTGAGCTCCCCAATTTTTTCAGAACCGGAGGTCTCCCAGGGTTGAGACTTCGTCGCTGGTTCTGAGGGGCAGGGTTCAACTTCTTCTTTTTTTTTTTTTTTAGAACCTTCCATGCCCCTCTGTGCTTTGGGTTTTATTGGCTCATCTCAGGCTTCTGCTTCGGAGGCTACCTCCTTGGTGTGGGGTGGGACCATGGTTCCCGGCTCCCATTCCTCTACTGGGGGGCTGGCCTTCTGGATCATGGAGAAGGCCTTGTCCATAGTGGACTCACAGTCCTTGCCATCCTTGTCAGACCAAACATCTGCATCCCCTCGACCAGAGCTACCATCAGACTCATCCCTGGGACAGAGGGCACAAAAGCCCCAAGAGAGACCCACCTTGGTGGTAATCTCTTTGGATTCTTACCCAGAACATCCCCCTGAGGCAGTACCTGCGAAGAAAAGTGCAAAAGGAAGCACTTGGACTCCCCAGAGGAGTCCTTCACTGAGGGTACCAACTTTGATGAGGGAGAAGGTTCCCCCAGGTCACCCCCTGATTATGTTTTCTTTAGGAATGTCCTGGAAATTCTGAAACAGAGGGATGGCTGGTCTTCCCTCCAGCTTTCTTCGGAGAAGTTGGTATACCTGGAGGCTTTTTGTGCCCAACCTTCTACCTCTTGGATCTCTCTGCCTGCTGACGAGCTCATTAAATTGATCACTAAGTGGGCCTGGAAGATTCCTGACTACATCAAGCTGATCCCCAAGAGGCCTGACTGGATCTTTTCCAACCCAAAGGAAGAGCACCACTGGGCTAAGGGTATCCCTGTAGATGCCATGGTGATAGCAGCCACAAAGAAGAAACTTGCAGAGGAAAGTCCTACTATCCATCCTCTTAACAAGGAGTCTAGGAATATGGATAGGTTTGGAAAGCACGTTTAAGCTTCATCGACCTTCACTCTCCGGTCTTTGAACTACATGGTACATTTTTAACAGGTTGCAGAGAGATCTGATAAAAGAGCTGTCAGATACTCACATAGGAGCAGTAGCCGAAGGGGTATGAGACAGTCAACTCTCAGCTCGCCACCCTCAAAGCAATTTCTAACTTGTCCATGATGCTAATTCCTATGCAGCCGAAAGGACAACAAGAGCAACGGGTTCATGCATAGCCATTAGGAGACATGCCTGGATGCACTTGCGTGACTTTCCAGTGCCATTTAATTCTGTCTGCATTCGTCAATGCTCCATTTGATGGAACATCCCTTTTTGGACCCAAGGTAAAAGACACACTGGCCAGATGTGAGAAAGACGGGAAGACTTTCTGCTGTGGGCATATGCTTTTTCACTCCTCAGCAGACCTGCTCCAGGAACCTGAGAAGTGGGAGGCTATGGTTCAAAAAGTCCCAAGGGCCTTTCCAGGATTCACGTGGCAAGGAATTTACCTAGGGCAGTGGGGGAAGTAACAATGGAAGATGCCATCCTAGAGGCAGAGGTGGCTCGGAGAACCAGGGGTCCAGAGATTCTTTCTCTGGTAACTCCTACCAGCACTCCTGAATGGAGGCCAAATTGCCTTCCTCTGGAGGCAGTCAGGGGATAAATATCCCTGCACCAATCTGCCTGGCTACAGATGACATCAGACAAGTGGGTGCAGGGAATCATTTCCAGAGGTTACATCATTCCCCTATCCTCAAATCCAAAAACACAGAAAAGACTCCCGGACATTCCACCCAGTCACAGGGAAGCAACAGTAGTAGAAATTCAAAAACAGCTTGAAAAGAGAGTCATCCAAGAAGTCCCATGAGACCAAAAAGGATCTGGGTTTTACTCAAGATTCTTTTTAGTATCCAAAAAGACAGGACTGTAGAGCCATTTTGGATCTCAGCCAGTTCAACAAGGCAGTTCAGCAAACGAAATTCCGGATGGTCTCTGTACAGTCAGTACTTCCTTTGTTGGAAAAAGACGATTGGATGTGCTCTATAGAGTTTCAGGATGCATATTACCACATAAAAATGGACAAATGCTCCAGGAGATTCCTGTGCTTCCGACTGTGAGCCAGTCATTTCCAGTTTGGAGCACTGCCTTTTGGCCTCACCGCAGCCCCCAGTGTGTTTACCAAATGCATGGTAATGGTAGCAGCTCATCTCAGACTGCAGGGATTTAGAGTTTTCCCTTATCTCGATGACTGGCTCCTTAATGCTACCACCAGGCGTCAACTATAATGGGCAAGATATTACACCCTGCGTCATTTGGCATTTCAGTAAATTATGAAAAGTCAAATCTACAATGTACTCAACAACTGGAATTTATTAGAGCACTAATAAACACTATTATGGGAATTGCTTCACTCCGTGTAGACAGGCTCCAAAAGATCAGATCACAAATAAACCATGTAGTTCAGAACTATTTCAGACAGATTTGTCCTGCAGGAGCTGGGCTCGATGGCAGCCTCTGTAACTCTAGTTCCCTTGGGTAGATATCACATGCGGATTCTACAATGGCTTCTAGCCTCACAATGGTCGTTAATGAATCAGCATCAGCCGATGTCATACCACATCTTGATCACCAGTCGCTGCAAAAAAGACCTCTCTTGGTGGCTCCATTCCAACAAAATTTTTTTGGGCCGTCCTTTCATCCTTCCACAGCCCCAAGCCATAGTGACCATGGATGCTTCCCAGATGGGGGGCATTGTCTGGGAAGGACTGTCTGAGGCAGTTGGTCCCAACAGGAGGCCAATTTGCACATCAGTGTTCTAGAGATGAGGGTGGTGCTCTTGGCATTGCAAGTATTTCATGATGCCCTTCCCTTGGGAACAGTGGCAATTCAGACGGACAACATGTTGGTGGTCCAGTTCATCAACAAACAGGGGGAACCAAATCTTACCCACTTTGTCGAGAAACCATCAGAGTCGAGCAATGGGCGATTTCTTCCAACTGATTTCTCATGGCAACACACATTCTGGGGAGCTGCAACGTGATAGCAGACAAACTGAGTAGAACAATTCTAATGCCTCACGAGTGGTTTCAGTTCTGCGGTGACCGAGAAGATATTCCACCACTGGGGTCAACCTTGCTGCAATCTGTTCGCATCCCCCCTAAACAACAAATGCAGCACTTACTTTGCCCTAATCCCCCTCCCAGAGATGCTTTTCTCCACGGTTGGCCTCCCAGTCTCCGGTATGCCTTTCCCCCAACTCCTCTGATATCCCAGTTTTGAAAGAAGGCCAAAAGGTCAGAGAACACAATAATTGTCATTGCTCCACTCTAGCCTCAACAAGTTTGGTTTCCCCTTCATATAGCCTCATCTACTTTGGAAACCTTGGATTCTGAACCAAACTCTAGATATGTTGTCTCATTCAGAAGGTATGGTTCATTAGAATCTCCAACATCTCAAGCTCACTGCATGGCTTCTCCAATTCCCATGATTGCCAGGCATTCTTTCCTTTCCTCACCCACCCATCAAATCATTTTGGCCCATCACAAACCTTCTACTAAAAAAACTGTATCAGAGTAAATGAGAAAAATTTGCTACATGGACTCTTAACAGTGATCTGGACCCTTATACAGCTCCCGTGCACAAAGTATTGCATTTTCTGACTGTTCTTTATCAAACTGGCTTTTTAGCCTCTACCATTCGGGTCCATTTAATTGTGATATCTAATTTCCATATTGGTTTCAATGGCTCTTCACTTATGTCACATAAACTTTGTAAAGCCTTTTTGAAGGGAATTCTAATGTTAAGGCTTCCATTTAAAGAGCCTACTGTCCCATGGAATTTTACCCTCAGTTCTACAATCTCTTACTATTTCCCCTTTTGAACCATCAGCTACTTGTGACTTAAAATTTCTGACTTGGAAAACTTTGTTTTTATTAGCTATTACTTCTGTAAGAAGAGCATCGGAACTTTAAGCCTTGTCCTGCAAACCCCCTTACATAATATTTCACAAGGACAGGGTATTTAAACAGTCAATTTTGATTGTGGTATTCATCTGATGAAGTGATATGATGAAAATGTTAGGATATTTTATACTACGTTTATGTTCTTTGGTTTGCAGTGTGATTTATCAGTGTTGGTTCGTGGATTTGCGGAATAAACGATCATCTGGGACTGATGTTCTTTGGTTTGCAGTGTGATTTATCAGTGTTGGTTCGTGGATTTGCGGAATAAACGATCATCTGGGACTGGCTATCTGGCTTGTACCTTTTTTTGGTTTATCAGTGCAGTTTCGGGTACTTGTGACCAACTTGCTTGTTTCGTGATACAGTAGCCTACTTGGGCAATGTAAACAAACTCACAGAATTGGGCATAAACCACTGTGTAACTCGCTGGATAGCCAGTTGTCTCACAGAAAGGACCCTGGAAGGATTGGAGAAACCACCTCCACAAAGAGGCTGGTCACTTGTGGCATTCCTGGGGCTCTGTGCTGCATCCGCTCCTCTTTGGCATCTATTTTTTGGACATCAAGGCCAATGTCAAGGGCCTCTGGCTTATTAAGTTTGCAGATGATTGCAAGCTAGGAGCAATCATAGAAGCCTTTCCATGGTACTAACATCTTACAGGAACTTTTAACACAGACAAATGCCTGGTGCCATACCCACAGCTTAAAACTTAATTCCAAGAAATATATAATAGTACCTTTTAGGAAGTCAGCCATCTAGGAAACTGTCTCATTGATAAAACACCCCAAAAGTATACACAGTAGTCAGGGATTTGAGAACAAGTATAGAAAGTAAGCTGGCTTTTGACCAATATGTGTAAGAAAGTCATTCTGTCCCTAAATCTGTAAGTAAGGGTATGGCATCTAGGTCCAGGGAAGCCATTGTGCCATCATACACTCAGCCATCATCAGACCCGTCATTGAGGCGAACACCCCTTTCTGTATGTAACTGACCGGGCACATGCACCAACTGGGATGTCCACTGAGATTCATCACAAAAAGAATACAGGGGGGTTAACACAGTGTCTTGTACTGATCACCTCAAAGCCCTATTTCTGTACTATGTTTCCTACAGACTACTGAGAGGTGCTTTATGCCTGGCGTACAAGGTATCCTTGGATTCTTTGTTCTGAGGAACCGTTTGCATATCCACAAAATAAACAGCACCAAAACTGCTAGATCTAAAGATTTAAACTTCACCTTTAACTTAAATAGGACATATTGGAGGGCCAGGTATATATCTCAGAGAATCCCCATTCCCTGGAATAGGCTTCCCCTTCATGTGAAGCAGAG
Organism: Protopterus annectens; assembly: GCF_019279795.1. Taxonomy (NCBI): domain Eukaryota; kingdom Metazoa; phylum Chordata; order Ceratodontiformes; family Protopteridae; genus Protopterus; species Protopterus annectens. The sequence continues at coordinate 524,423,350 of NC_056747.1, read as the reverse complement.
CCCTTCCCTAACCCTATTCTAATGCAGCCTGGACCAGTGGGTGGGAAATCAAAAATTCACCCCAGTCTTACACATTTATCTGTGATGGGCATTGTCAGCTGTTACTACTTACACCCTGTAAAATATCCTCTAAGGCACGATAACTTGTGGGGGTACATGGCTAGGCTTATAAAGGCCCCACTGGACATTAGCTTAGTTTACACCTATGAATCCTTAATACTTACAGTCACAACAACTATGTTTTGTTTTGTTTCTTTTGGCTTTTCCCGGTTAGGGGTTGCCACAGCGGAACTCCAGTCCGCTAATGATTGGTAGTGGATTTTTACGTACTGAGTTACCAGTCCTGACGCACAACCTTCAACAAAGGTACACCCCATTCACGTATGCCTCCACACAGAAGATGCTCTAGCTGAGAATCGAACGGGACAACGTCTTGCTATGAGGCGACAACGCTACCGCAGCACCACCACTGCAGTTGTACAGTCACAACAACTATATGGTGTTTAAATTTCAGTTGCACAAGGTTCTGTCATTTGTAGTCATTTTATAATATAATGTTACATGACACTCTTTTTACTTTCCACTTATTTCTACAGCACGTACTCCTCATGTTATTTCTCATTTTTCCTTTTTTGTGTTTTTTCAGACTAACATGCTACCTTGCAAATATCCGTTTCAGTAAATTATAAGTATAAAGAAGGGATAATTTCACTTGTTCTGCAGACGTCACAACCTTTGACAAGGTCTGACAAAGTTCTTTTAAAATTGTGTGCCCACATTTCATTTGGTATACTACAAACTGTTCTATCTTTGGAGCTCACCACTGTCGTATTCTTTAGCTGTGCAGTTCAACTCAGTTACATAAACATCTGCAGCCTGTGTTGGACATTACGCCCTTTAGCAAATGACAAGTGAGTGACATTCTTTCTAGGATCACAGTGATTCCTTTCTGTTCCAGATTTTGCCCCTACTGTTCATTGAACATCAGAATTTGATAACATTCAGCTCATTTGATGTTCTTCATTGATCACTGCTGCATGAACCTAAGCTGTATGGATTATAACCTGCATAGGATACAAAGTCCAGCAGCTTCCAAAGCTTCAGGGTACCTCTCATGAGCCCAAACCATTAGTCGGCTAGAGCTAAGCTCCTCTTCAGGCTTTAGAGTATCAACAGTTGGCTTTTGCTCTTCTATGCTGGACAGAAATGTGGATTTTTTTTTTTTTTTTGCAAAAGGGAACTTACTGTTTTTTTAGTATTTTAATTTGCTTTCCTCAGCCTGAAATTGGCCAGTATTGATCAGTGCACTACCACAGTAAATAAATATAAATAAATCAGTAAAGTATATTTTAATCTAGGAATGTGTGTTTTTGTAGGCTGTCATGCAACTTTGCTGTAATTTTAAACAGGAGCAGACTTTTGTTTGAGTTTAAACGTTGATTTAAACATTATAAAACAGTATTTCTCTGTGGAGAAATTGTGCTTAAATTACTTGTTGGGGCTGGTAAAGTGTATTCAAGTGCTTTCTACTTTGTTTTTATTGGGAAAGTGACTTTCTACTACTTTAAACTTTTACTGGCTTGTGCTGCTGAGTTTCCCCTGGAAAGAGGTACCCTTTTTGGTTTGACTATGGAACATACTACTGTTCCCATGATTGCTCCTTCTTCCAGCCACAAAAAGAAAAAGTTAACTAAACAGCTTTTGCCACCACAGCAGGCTAGCAATTTGTCTCCGCTGCAGGTGGCTGGCTCTGCTGTGGCCAAAACTGGTTCGTCAGACCACTCATTTTTTCCCTCCTTGTTTTGCCCATACAGTCAATATGAACTTGGTGTTAGCCATGTCCTATGTGGCTGTTTGGGCCCACTCAGTGGGCAAAGGAGTGCCACTTTTGTCATTGTTGGGAGATTGGGCTGGGAGGATACTCCTGCTTATTGAGAATGCTCTGGCCATCCCTGAGAAAGCTGATGCTGCTTTTAAAAAGCTTGTTTGCTCTAACTTTCCTGTCAAAAATAAACATAAAACTAAACATACGTTGTCTTGCTCAACTTCTACTGGACAGGAGTACTTTACCAAGTCTGGCTCCTGGATCTTATGCAGGCTATTGATCCTTCTTATCAGCTGGTTTCTGATAAAAGAAAAGGGGAGTTCTCTTTTCCTGAAGAGGTTCAAGAAATTGAATCTGGAGAGGAGTGTGATGGGACAAACGCAGTTTTTTCCCCCACAGAATTGTGATTAAGACTCAAAGGAGACCATATCTGAATCTCATGTCAATGATTCTCTTTCTCTGAGACTATTTCCAGAAGTGCCAGTATTTTCAGCGGGAGAACACTGAGATTACTGAATCCCTGAAAATGTACTATGGAACAATACAAATAGAATTCCTAGAACCTCTTCTCATTCCCCTCCAGCATTGGAGGATGTGTTTGTCACAGCCAGTGGTTTCCTTGATAGCCAGCCTGCTGCACCTAAGAAAGCAGACAGAATGTACAAAGTTCCTCAGTCTTTTAAATTTCTATACACTCATTCCTAACCTGACCAAGCAACTATATATTTAGTCATTTTGTCAAATGGTAAAGCAATTGATAAGTTTGGGAAAGTGTGTGCTTCTGCAGCTTTAGATTATAGAATTTTGAACTGTTGGGTTATATGTCAAAGTTTATTCTGACTAATAGTAAAAGTATGAGAAATATTTTCTATACTTCATTCCCATGCAGAAAAATCTGCTTTGTGTGGTTTATTTTCTTCTGCTGCTATTCTACAGGGCATTCTTCTTTTAGCATTCTCTCTCTCTCTTCCTCCTTTCCTCTCCTCCCTCCCTCTCCTCTGCTGTAAGGACTGCAGCAAGGACTGATGAAATGTGAGATGAGAAGATGTTACATTTTTTGTACCTACCATAAATGATCCACATTGCTCCAGTCATGCTGCCCTCCCTCCTCCCCTCTCCCCCTCTGTTTGGGGTGGGGTTGTGTTGTGTTAGTACTTTATTATATAATTCTTATAAGTCTTTGTAGTTTGGGTGTAGGGGTGTTGAGTGTTTGGTGGTGTTGGTTTTTTATCCTTTTTGTCTTCTGACATCTGGGGCAAGAAAAGACTGAGGATTTGAGGCGATTTATATGCATCCTGCCTGGCTGCGCCTTAATGTTAATGCGCGGCATGCGACGCGCCCCATATACTCTGGTATTCGGGCCCGATTGAGGACAGCTATACCCAAGTGTAAGGACTGCAGCAATGTGTTTCTTTGGTCACCACTCATTGTTTAAAATGCATTTATGACACTGTAGATATACTGTAGATAACAATAGTCCATGTGGGTGTTAATGACCTGAGATGTACGTTCCTTGACTGTATAAAGTGAGACATGAAATAGCTTGCTGATGATATTTCTCAGGCAGATATGAGCCTAGCAGTGAGCAGCATACTACCTTCTCCAAGGATGATGCCACATTACCAACAGAAAGTGATTAATTTTAACAATTGGCTTAGCTTCTGGTGTCAGTCCAAGAGGGATGCAATATTTGATGGCCTGGGAGAACATAGTTAACAGATAATGCTGCTTTGCCAGGGATGGTCTGCACTTATCCCCTGTAGGCTTTCAGATATTGGCAAAGACCTTTTCCACCCCACATAGTGCCCTTTTTAGGCATTGCCAAAATGATCAACTTAACTGAACCTATGAAGGAATAGTGAAGGTGGTAGTGCTCAGTGCTAGAAGTCTTAACAAGAAACTCCAGTCCCTGCAAGCATTCCTCTCTCTGGAGAGTGTAGATAGCTGTGTAGTAATGGTGACATGGTTTAAAGTTGCTGAGAGTACCCCAGCAATGTAAGGTTATAATAACTTTCACACCTGTAGACCAGCTACTGCATAGGAGGGAACTAAAGGTAGAGGGGTGTCAGTGTATATTAAGACCAATCTCACATCCAGACTAGTTAAAGTATATGACCCACTAGAACTCATACATGTGCTTTACCATAAACAGGGTGCTATACCATATCCTTGCAACATATACATCCCCCTCCATGTCCCAGGAAACCCATACTACCTATCTCAATGTACTAGAGTCCCTCACCATTCAACTCAATGCACACAATTCATGGGGGATCTCAACTACCCCTCTATAGATTGGGAATCCTACATCACTTATAATGCACAAGCCAAGCAATTCCTAAACGTTGCTAATACTAACATCCTGGAACATTTGGTCCATTCTCCTACCAAGGGTACACACATCCTTGACCTTGTATTCACAAACATGGGATGGCCCATGTCCCTCACCCAATGCAATATCTTTGCTCGTCAGATCTGACCATAAGGCAGTATTACTTGAAGTAAAAAAATTAAATCTGGGATCAAGCGAAACCAAAAACCTTTAGGAACTATTCCGGGGGTGACAAATCTCTACAAAGCAACACCTTGGTTACATTCCAAGCACCCCCAAACTCAGTAAACACCATAGAATATGATGAGTTATTTACAAAAGCTCCGTACAGCTATATACTGTATAGAGCGAGTTGTGCCCACTTATATTGAGAATAAGACAAATCCAAAAGACAAGCCACCCTGGTGGAATCACGATATCAATTGGTTATACAGAAAAAGAAAATGTCTTGGCGAAACATAGGCGGAAGAAAGCCATACATACTAAAAAGTCCCTGACCAATCGAAACAGGCAGCTAGGAGGGTTAAGTAATACTTTAGAGGTTAAATTTGAAGAAAAAAAATAGTTTCTAAGGCAAAGAACAATCACAAAGATTTCTACAGCTGTCTACCCCACAACCTCTAAAACACACCTGAATCTACCAATTTCAAACTACCACTATTTGAACATCTATCCAAAAGCTGACATTGCTGCTGCACCAAACCTGACTGAGATGTCTATAACTCTCACCATACTGTGCATTCCTTACCTCATTTTCTCCCTGTCCTCGATGTTACTACTAATAAAAAAAATAGAAAGGAAATCTTATTTATTCATAACTATTATTTAACATGTACACTACTAATTTTATTATTCTCACAATGATCTTTGCTGAAATGCTTGTGTGATTTTCTTTTTTGAACTTGTATCTACTTCTTTGTACTGACTAACTGGATGATGTGTATTCTGCATCTTACTATATGTATACTATTATAATATATAATTATTGTATTTTGCTTATATTTCTGTGGAGCTTTTCTTCCTGGGCCTCCGCTGAAAACGGGCTTCAGGCCCAGTCGGACTTTCCCGGTATACAAATGTAAATAAAATAATACAGCTATGTCCGTAACCTCAGAGGAAATGCACAACAATCCACAAAACTTATTGTAAATGACATCAGCTACACTGAACCATAGGCCATTGCCATCCTTTTGGCTGAAAGGTTCAGCTCATATTTCTACCCCCCCCCCCATCCCAGCAGTCCAAAGGAAATACCATATAACACAACCCCCCCCCCAACCATTACTAGGAAACAGGTTATCAATGCACTTTCCAAAGCCAAAAACACTGCATCAATGGGCCCTGATAACATCCTGAGATGTTTAATTAGTAGCATGGAACATGACCTCTATGGTTTACGTGAATCACTTTTCAAATGCTTCAGTCAGGTTTTGTGCCGGAGGAATGGAAAATGGCTACAGTCATTCCCCTGCACAAAGGAGGTCTAACACTGATCTGGGTAAATACAGACCCATAAGTCTTACCAGCCTAATATGTAAGGCCATGGAAAGAATCATCATGGACATTACAAATGAGGACATAGGTTACCTGCAAATGCTGGACCCATCACAGTTCGGCTTTGTTAAAGGAAGGTCATGCCTATTAAATCTGGTGGACTTTTTTGAGTGGGTCACCAAAACATTGGATGAAAGTAAGACGGTACAGACAGCTTACCTTGACCTGGCCAAGGCTTTTGATACAATACCCCACTCCGGCATTATAGGCAAGCTCAGTAATTTAGGTATAAACCCGTTTATCACCCACTGGATAGCAACCTGGCTCACTGTTAGGACCTAAGAGGTCAGTAGGTGAGGTCACCTTCACCAAGAGGCAAGTGACTAGCAGAATCCCCCAGGGCTCGGTACTGGGCCATTTCATTTTTGGTATCTGTTTCTCTGAAGTGGAAGTAAATGCTGCGGGTTTATGGAAAAGTTTACAGATGATTGTAAGCTGATCTGTCTCTGACCAACAAATGGTTTCAAAGCCGTAGTCTTAAACTCAGTGCTAAGAAATGCATGATTGTATCCTTTAGGAAGTCAACCATCCCAGCTAATTACCATGTTGATAATGCATCCCTAAGAGTCAACTCAGTGGTCAAGGATCAGAGTATGCACGTAGAAAGCAGCCTTACCTTGACCACCACGTGTCCATAGTGGTGAGGAAATCCTTTTATGTTGAGCAACTTATAAATAAGGGCATGGCATCTAGGTCCAAAGAGGTCATTTATCCCACTGTACTCCACCCTTACCAGCCAGTCATAGAGTACAATGCTCCCTTTGGTATGTATATATGCACAAGTAGAGCGACCTAAAAGGTTCCTTACAAAAAGAATACAAGGCATAACAAACCTGCCTTATGTGCAGAGTGCCTTAAAACCTTTTCCCTCTACTCAGTCTCCTATAGATTGCTGAGGGTTGATCTATGCTTGGCTTACTAGGTATCCACAAACCCCACAGTTGTGAATCTCCTACGTATTCATAAGTCAAACAGTACCAGAAATACAAGGTCTAGGGACCTGAATTTTGTCTGTGACTTGAGCAGAACATGCTGGAGAGACATGCATGTCCCAGAAAATGCCCCTCCTATGGAACAGACTTCCCATCCATGTAAAGCTGAGTTAGCCTATTGCCCAGTTTAAGCGCAACCTAGACAAGTGGATGGGAAATAGGAAATTTACACCAGCCTTATCACCCATGTCTCATATAGACAGAAGTAACTTCTAAATGCTTGGCCCTCAGTGTCCTGTTTGGATACAGGATTTTGTTATTCTTTTGGGAAAACTTGCCTAGGCTTAGAAAGCCCACCCCCCAGGTCATTAGCCTGGTAACTAACTGTCTGCGAGTCTATGAATATGCAGGACTGCTGCCACAGGTTGTGTTGAGGAGGTTTACCTGACTCTATTCTCAGAACCCTTCGAGTATATAAAAAATGAGATTTTAAATTCACCTTTGGATAGAGATTTGGTTTTTACATGCTTTGCTGCATAGGTGATCAAAATGTGATGAGAGGGGTAAGCTGATGCAGTGGAAATCTCATATTTTTCAGCACTCCTCTAAATTTTCTGAAGGTTCTCCTTCCTCATCCAATTTTGACAAACAAAACAGTCTCAGCAAAATGCTGGTAAGCAAACATTTAAAAACAGTGTCAGGGAGGTTCCAAAAAGAGAGCAGAACCCCCCCCCCCTAGAACAAAGGACAGTAAAATAAGTCATTATGACTATGGTAAGGGATCTTGTCTCCCCCCTCCCAAACACACACACACACACACACACACACACACACGCACACACACACACACACATTCCAGAAAGTCTGAATCTCCATTTCCTTCTTTGACAACAGTTTGTTTCAGACAAATGGGTTCGGAGACTGATTCAGCAGGGTTACAGATGGTATTAGGAAGAAATCCCTCCTTTCCAGGGAATTATTCTACATCCACCACTTCAGACCTTTCAGTTCCTCAAGGGATAATAGCAATTGTTCCTCCTTCCCGATTGGAAAGAGGTTTTTTTTATTCAAGAATTGTTTTGGTGTCAAAGAGAAAATGCCTGAAGACCAGTTCTGAACCATTCTAACCTAAACCAGTTTGTGATGGTGGCCAGGTTCAAAATGCTTTCACTGCACAACCTGTTTTTTTTTTGTAATCTTAGATTTTAAAGATACTGTCATTGCATTCCTATCCATCCAGACTTCAGAAGTTTCTGGAGGTTTTGTGTGTCTGGATCACATTATCAGTTCTCTGCCATACCATTTGGGCTATCCATTTCCTCCTAAAGTGTTCATAAAGTGGCTAGCTCCAGTCACACCATATGCCTTAGATGACTTACTTATCTTTGCAGAGTGAGAGATCTCCTATGCAGGCTGAGATTCCAAGAGAATAGTCTTTTTTAACTCCATCACACAGGATTGTGTTCTTGTGATGCCTGACAGACACCTCAGTACAAAGAGTTCTTCTTCCAAAGGAAAAGAAATAGATCTATATTTAGATCTGTTCCAGGGGTTTTCCACTCATACTTTGGCCACTGCAAGGGAGTACCTCAGGATTCTGGGTCTCATGGGATCTGTGATTCTCATGATACTTCTGGCAAGACTCTACATAAGAAAGATAAAATTATATCTGAAGTCTCTTTGTTCCCTGCAGAAACATCCATTTTTTAGATTCCTGTTCTGGGATTTGTGAGAAGAGAATTCACTTGATGGTGACATTAAATATGCCTGAATTCAGGTTTCCCCTTCTTCCCTCCTGCTTCAAAACAGTCTGTCACCACAGATGCTTTGAACTTTGCTTGGGGAGCAATGTCAGTGGGGAAAACCATGCAAGGTATCTAGGACAACAGAGACAGACACAAGGACATAAATATAAAAGTGATTCTTGCCATTATTAAGGGGTTCGATTCTCTGAATCCCCTTTGCTCCTCAGGACCACTTCAGGTTATTACTAACAATATCACAATGATTTAGTACGTAAACAGAGTAACCAGATCTTATCCCTGTGCATTTTATCCCATGTTAACATGAGATATAGCTTTCCATCACAATCTAACTCTGCAGGCTTCCTTCATTCCATAGAGGCAAAATTGTGCTGCTGACAAGCTGAGCTGGACAAAGGCAGATCCTCACGATGGGAAACTAGATCGGAGGGTTTACAAGAATTGACCCATTTGTGAGGAGTTCCTTAAGTAGACCTTTTGCTTCCTTGCTGAACAATCAGCTGGCAAAATTCTGTTCCAGGACTCTTGAAGACAGATGCCTTTTATTTTCCTTTCCTTAGACAGAAATATTCTTGTGTGCTTTTCCACCCTTTCCACTAATATACAGGGTACTTCTGAAAATTCAGAAGGAATCCCCCAAGATCAGTGTGGTGACTCCCTTCTGTCCATGCAGCAGTAGTTATCCATTCTTTTGTAACTGGCCAAGGGAATTACCACAAGCTTCCTCACAGACTGAATCTACTCACACATGATCATGTGTGTTTGATACAGCCTGACCTCAAACAACTTTGACTGACTATCTAGATGATAGAGTCTTAATACCTTTTAGGCACCTGTTTACTGAGGACTTGTACCAGGTAATAATGGAGGCAAGAAAGCCTGCTACTAGAAAATAATATGTTAAAAAATGGAAAATGTTTTGTAGTTGATGCCAGCAGCATAACCAGCACCCATTCAGGGCTAATGTTTCTCTAGTTTTACAGTATTTGTGTGAGTTACTTTCCTATAGCCTGTTTTACTTCTCTGTCAGTATTCATTTATAGGTTCATAGGTGTGTACTAGGCTAATGGCCCTGGAACCTTTACAAGCCTCGCCCATAGAAGTGCCCTGGCATCGTGCCGCCTGACGTTAGTTCCCAGTGCCTCTATCAAGTAGAGCCACTAGAGTGATGCCTGGGGTGAACTTTCTATTTCCCATCCACTCATCAAGATTTCTCTTGAAGAGGGCCAGTGAGGTGCTCTGTTTGACATGTATGGGAAGTCTATTCCAGAGCATGGGCAGTCTCTGGGTTATGAACCTGTCCCTCCAGCATGTTCTGTTGATTGTGGTAATGAGGTTGAGGTCTCTGGAGCATGTGGTGCAGAGGGATTGGGATTTCTTTAGATGTAGCATTTCTAACAGAGCTGGGTCAGGCATGGCTTTGTAAGTCAAGCAGAGATTGCCTCTTAGTATACAATGTGAGACAGAGAATAGCTGGAGTTTTTTGAGTCTGTCTATGTAGGACATGTGTTTAAGGCCTAAGATCCTCTTCGTGAGGTACTTTTGTGGCCTTTCCCACTGAAGCAGGTGTCTAGTGAGGTACATGCCAAATGGGGCATTATACTCGATGATTGGCCTAATGAGGGAAGAGTAGAGAGAGATGATGACCTCTTTCTTCCTTGATGCAAAACCCTTGGTAATGAGATGCTCCACATAGAAGGACTTTCTGACCACAGTGGCAATGTGGTGGTCGAAGGAGCGGTTGCTGTCAACCTGTGTCCCCAAATCTGTTACAACGTCTTCAGTGTTCAGTGGGCTCCCATTGTAATCAGGGGATGATGATGCTTTTTTTTGGCATTAAGCTTAAGGCCATGGTTTGGACACTAGTCATTGGTCTCAGTGAGGCCTTTCTGTAGGATGTCTGCATCACTTGGGGAGTTAATAATGGCTCCCAGCTTGCAGTCATCTGTGAACTTGGTCAGCCAGAGTCCCTCTGTGTTGGCCTGGACTTCTGAGAAGTAGATGCCAAACAGGAGAGGACCCAGGACCGATCCCTGTGTGACTCTACCCGTGACTGGTCAGCAGTCTGACTTGGAGTCCGCTACTTTCACACTGTTTGTTCTATCTGTGAGCCAATTTGGAACCCACCTAGTGATAATAGGGGTTGATGCCTAGTTTGGTGAGTTTATCAATAATTCCTGAATGGGGAATGGTATCAAAGGCCTTGGCCAGATCGAGGTAGGCTGTATGAATTGCCTTGCCCTCATCCAATGCTCTGGTGACTGACTCAAAGAAGTCAACCAAGTTGAGCAGGCATGATCTACCCTTCATAAAACCAAACTGAGTGAGATCTAGAGTTTGGAGATTCCCTATATAAACAAAAAGTGTGGAAAGTGCCTGAATGTAACCAATAACCAGAATGTAGGCACCTATTCCCTATATCCTTGTTAATTAGGTTCAAGATGATGTGCTCGTAGCCTTATATATCAGACTCATCAAGCTAATGGGGCGATAATTCCCAGGGTCTGTAGTTGCTCCCCCTTTATGGAGAGGAATGACTGTAGTGGTGCGCCATTCGGTAGGGACAAAGGCTGAGGTGAGCCTGTGATTGAACAGGGCACACAAATGTAGTGCCAGTTCACTTTGTAGTTCATGTAGAACACATCCAGGGATATTGTAGGGTCCCATGGAAGCTGTATTCTTGGCCTTGGACAATGCAGCTTTAGCCTGTGCTGCAGTAATGTTGGGTGCCTGGCATTCCTCAGATATTGTGATTGGCCCTTTGGGGGGGGGGGTAAAATTGGCACTGAATCTGTCTTGCCAGTATGTTGGCAATATTTGTTGGCTCAGTATAGGAGGTACCATTGTGCATTAGCCATTTCAGCATGTCTGCCTATGGATCCCCTTCTTCCAAGGCATTCCCATGATAAAATGCTTTTAAAAGGGGTATTGCATAAGAGACCGCCAAGAAAATTAGTGACTCCTCTTTGGGATCTTAATGTTTTGTTTAGAGATGATATCATTTGCTTCATTTGAACCAGCTCAACTTATGCTTGTTGAGACTTACCTCATTACAGAGGCAGGGTTTCCTTGATAACTAATTCTTCTTTTATAGCTATAATGGTATCCAAGTTGACTTTAATCCAAGTTGTCCATTTCCATGTGCTCTTCTCTGAACCCCAAATGAGGGCATCCCTTGGATATCCGCAGACAACTCTGGTACTTTCTTGAGAGAACAAAATCCTTTAGAACTTCTGATCAGTTCATTTCTTGTTAAGGTATAGAAGAAGGGACAGTCTGTGACAAAGCAGACTGTTTGTTTCTTAATGGATAACTCAGGCTATTACCTTTTGTTATTCTCACTACAACAAAACTATTCTAAGCAGGGTCAAGGCGCATTCTGCCAGGGCTTGGCTTTGTCTATTAATCTTTGGAAAGGGTTGGACTCTAAAAGTTTTCTAGAAGCAGCAGCTTAGTCCTCCGTACATATTTTTACAAAGCACAATGTAAATTCCTTCTCCTGGTCTAGGTCAGGCTTTGCTAGGACCATTTTCTAGGGGCTGCTGGACCCTTCTCCTTCCACCTCCCAGTTGTTCTAAGCTGTTGTAATCTGCTTGTAGCAGTGATCAGTATGAAGAACATAGTACAGCTGTGTAAGTAAATTACCATAACAGTGATTGTTTGAATGATCATTACTGTAGTAGCCGTTAACTTCCTCCTTTCCCCTTGTTTTTGTTTTTTTTTTTTTTTTTTTAGTGTATTTTTTATGCCAAGGTGTGGTCATTTAGTTTGTTCTTCCTATCAATGTCTCAGGCTTCAGTTTCTCTCTTTCAGTTGGCATGAAAGCCTTGAAGAGCTTGGCACCCAAACCTGTCATTTTAGTTGCCCCAGTATCTGTGATTAAGCCCTTTTACCATAATGTTGAGGTAATTCAAGACCAGTTTTAAAAGGTTTAACCAGATCCACAAATGTGTCTTTTCTTGAGGTACCTAATATAAGATACAGTACCAGTAAAAGGAATAGGAATATTGTGACATAAAGGGAAACAAATGAAAACACTCTCTACATGTTGTAGGCAAATTTCAGACTTGTTCTATATTTCACAACACAGTATAATGGGTTTCAATTACAAAATGACATTGGAATGAGAATATTTAGAGTGTTATTTGAAGGTACAGTTCTCTTGCATTACGCATTTTATTTGGAATGTTTATTTCATGTTAATTCAAAGTTGCAGCATTCTCATTTACTTCACGTTTAAATGTTTTATAACTTGGGTGTTTTGGATCAATTGTTGTATTTTTTTACAGGCATTCCTCCGTATATTAGATATGGCCAGTACCTTGGCATAGAGTGATGAGCAATGACTTTAACCAATAAGTCTTGGGTTTGAATTCTCAGATTCTGGCGAAGCTAGTCAGGGTAAAAGAGGAGGAACTCTGTGGTGGAGCTTGTGTACTCTCTTTTGGGGAGAGGGCTGGGGAGCACATGTCTGGGGTGCAGAAGTTGTTTAAAATCTTTGGTGAACACCAGGGATGAACTGAAGTGCTTGCTTTCAAGGGGGTCAGGGACGTCTGTGGGGACTTAAGTGACAGAAGTGGGAGACTTACCCTTACAAACACCCATTGTATTCTAAGCCCTTGGAACTCAATATGCATGCACATAAAGAAAACATTAGTGAGGAAGGAGAAAAACACTGATCCCTGACAGATTAAGTCACTGCTTCTGACACCAGATTCTTGCATTAGAATGAACTAATTGGCCGTAAGTCTTTCACCACTGGGACATTGAACAGGCCAGTGGGTTGAGTGGTGGGGAAAGTTGCTAGTCACAAGGATCAGGGCAAAACAAAAATGTCTTATCTTGGGTGCCCTTTGCGTGCCTGCCTCCTTGCTTGCTTTATGCTATGTGTATCCTATTCCACTTGTCCATGCCTGTCATGTCCTGTAAACTGACTTGCTTTCCTTTGTGTGAACTGCAAAGGATTGCAACATAGCTGCAAAAGAAGTCCCTTTTGCATTAATAAGACTAGCTTAGATAGGAACATGCTGTGTTGCTTTAAGTAAAAAGTAATGGTTGATCGCAAATTTTTTAGTCCCCAAAGTTTAATTTCATCTGATGTCCATTTCAGCAATGGCCCAGTAATATAAAAAGAAAAAGTCATGCTGGGTTTTCGCACATTTTTTGCACACTGAATGTCAGATGTAGTTTAAGAAAATCAGAAGTTTGTGTTGGCAGCATTTTTATATTTTGCATTAATGCCTGCTATCATGTCCATCGTTGGGGGCATTTTTCATTTTTTTTTATTTTTAGGGTGGTTTCTTTGCACCTTGAAGTAGAACTACATATGGCTAAAGTGGCAGTCTTATGTAATATTGTGCCCTACCCATTCGTTTAAAATAGTGTTTACTTGTACAGTCTAGTAGTATTTTAGATGATCACTGTCATTCACTTTGCATGTGGTACTGCAATCCATGTAATGAGCTGTGAACAAGTTATGGATTGCAGAGACCTGTTTTTATTGAGTAAATGATTTCATTTAATCAGACCAATGTTCACGGCTCACCCTTGAAAATGGGCTGCTTTTCTAGAGTATGCTATAATAAGAAAGTAAATAATTATTGATTTCAAATGTAGATGTATTATTAACTGTGGATGTTTGCATAAAACAGGATCTCTCTTAAAAACATTGGGTGTGTACACAGATGCTGATCTGCTCACATATTTCCCTTACGTACACAGGCTTATCGCCAGTATTTATACAGCAGTCATGTCATTATGCCCTTACATATGTAGCTTACCATATTATTTTCCTTCTGACTTACCTGCAGTATTTGTCAGAAGTCAGTCATGAGCACACTGTATGTTATAACTTTGAGTTTAAACTGTTCCTCATTTTTTTTGTCACATTCCAGTTCATCTCCTTGTTTGTCTTGACAAGTCCCTAAAACAATATTCTCTCCCATGCCATAAGCAGCATCCCCCTCTGTCACGTATTCATCTACTTACTCCTTTCAGTTCTGTAATACTGTTTTTAACTTTTCTAATCATTTTGTCCTCTGTTATAGCTGTAGAAAAAAATGAAGAACTGCAGTACTGGTCCACAAAGAGACAACACAAAGATACTGACTGTAACATAGTGGTGCTGCAATACCTTTTGTTAAACCATCATAGGTGTTACATATTCTTTGGCTTTCAAACTAATAGAAGTCCTTCATTAGAAGTTATTACATGCTGACGTTAGACACCATCATAGGTGTTACATATTCTCAGGCTTTCAAACTAATAGAAGTCCTTCATTAGAAGTTATTACATGCTGACGTTAGACACCATGATTTAATAAACACTTGCATCTAGTAAGAGAAGCACATCATTACTCAGTCATAGGCTAAAAAAAAAATCAGAAAAATCAAGTTTAGAATGCATGGATTTTGTGTACAGATTGTGTTCTGTATAGCCTGTGGCTTACTAACTGAAAGGGAGAGACAGAGAGAGGAAAAAAATGTGTTGACGGTGTCGGTTTAAGGTTCTGATATATTCGCTTTTGCTGCCCTTCATATGCATAATAATAACATTTTCTGAATATTGAGACCTTCCTCACTGCTGAGTTATGGTTATACTAGTGTGTAGACTACAATATTACCTACATAACTACTGTCATTTCATGAATAAAACATAGGTGCCCACATTATACAAACCCCAATAATCTAATTAGGCACCAACATCACTTGGCAATATCTGTTCATAAGTCTTCTCAGATTCCTGCTGAGAAGGACACCGTCACATGCTATACTTGTTTCAGGTCTGAGTGAGCCACTCCCACTTTATTGCTTTCCTTATCCTTTTGTGAACTGTTTCAGTCCGGTTCCTTGGCAGTATTTACTGTTGAGCATTTAAAAGCAGTTTTCTTTATTTATTTTGTGTGGTGAGAACCACAAGGGCCCTTTTAGTTAAACTTCAGTTACAGAGAAAGCAAAGAAACTTAAAAGAATTTAAAAGTAAAACTAATGCACATCTTCACACAGTACACCCTTGCTCTAAAAAAAAAAAAAAAAAATTACAACCCCCCCCCCCCAGTTGGAGGTGCGAACAAAATGCAATAAGACCATTTTGAAATGGCAGTTTACATATGCGTGTGTGTGTGTATATATATATATATATATATATATATATATATATATATATATGTGTGTGTGTATATGTGTGTGTGTGTGTATGTATATATATATATATATATGTGTGTATATATATATATATATATATATATATATATATATATAGATAGATATAAAAAGTGTATGTGCAAATATGTATTTAGGTACAAAATGTTTACAGTCCTAATGCCCAATATGCCTCCCATGTGTGATTAGCAACACTTGTGTGTTTAGTAACTAACATAATGGCACTGTTGCACTGAAATACACCTTTTGTGGTAGCTATTGCTACGCCTATTTCCATCAGCTTGACTGGACCAGCCCTGAATGTTTTGAAATGACCATTCACATATCATTTTCCAGAGAATCTACATCAGTAGCACTCCTTCTGAGTTTAGGTTTTGGTTTTGTCGGCTGTGGTTTACTCTCTTCCATTTTGCAGCTTTTTCGCCTTGATATCTGTTGTTGATCACACTTTGGTGGCACAGACTCAACCTGCACTTGCATTGTGATGTTCATCATATTGATCACTGCTGCACTAGGCTTAGCTATATGGGTTATGTCCTGCCAAGGATATGACAGAAAGCCAGCTTCCAAACCTTCTGAGCACCTTCCACATGACCAAACTGTCAGTCAGCTCAATCTAACCTGACTAAAAAGATAGGTTTGAGCTCAAAGCCTTTCAGTGCTTTCCTGCCGCTGAAGAGTATGCCCCTCTGAGACTTTCAAGGATTAAAAGACTGCTTGTGCTGTTCTTTTACTCTGCATATAAGTTCCCTTTGGGGAAAACCTTGCATTTAAAAAAAATTATTAATAATACTTTCCTCTTCAGGAGTTTGTTTTAACAGACTCTCACAAGACTGTATTGTACTTTTAAGCGAGAACGCACTTTTGTTTAAACTAATTGAAAAACGTTTTTCTGTGGAAATGGTTTATTTTAGTATTTGGAGTTGGCAAAGTGTTTTAAAATGCTTTTTGCTGTGTTTTTGTGTGAAAAAGTGACTTTTAAAGACTTAATTTTTATGGTCTTTTGCTGCATGTTTTCCTCAGGAAGGAGGCACAATTTTTGGCTTGACAATGGAACAGTCTACTGGACCCACAGTCCGTCTTTCTTCCAGCCACAAAAAGAATAAGTTAAGCGAACAGCCTTTCCTACTACAGCAGGCTAGCAATTTGTATCCGCACAGATAGGTGACACTGCTGTGACTTATTAGTTTTTCTTCAGATCATTCATATTTTACCTCTGGTAGAGCACCTACAGCCACTATGGTAGGGTTAGCTACATCCTCTGCAGCTATTGGGGTCCCCTCAGTGGGCAAGGGAGAGCCACTGTTGATGGTCCTGGGAGAGAGAGATGGGGAGGACTTCCCTGTTTTGTCAGTGTAATGCCCATCCCTGTGGAAGCTACTGCTTCCCTTAGTAATGGTGTTAGCCCCATTTTTCCTGTCCCAAAGAAAGAGAAAACTAAACATGTATCTAGTTTTCCTCAAATTTCCTTAGACAGTCGTAGTTTAGTGGATCTGGCTTAGGGTTTAATTCATGCTATCGATCCTTCTTATAAGGTAGTTTCTAGCAAAAGAAAGAGGGATACCTCTTTTCATGAAGAGTTTCAAAGTTCTACATCTGGACAGGAAGATGAAGGTATAGAGAATGGGTTTTCTCCTCAGATTTGTAAGATTTGTAATTCGGACTCGGAGAAGTGCTCATTTTCTGATTCTCCCTATGGTAGTTTCTTGTTCTCGGAGACTATTTCCGGTATGTACTAGTGTTTTCAGTGGGAGAACACTGAAGTTTCTCAGTCCTTCCAGAAAATACTGTGAGCTGTTACAAAAAGGAATTTCTATAACTTTCACCCATTCCTTCAGTTCTGTCAGCTTTGGATGATTTTTCTGATCCTGCCTCCAATTTTCCTGATAGTCAACCAGCTGCCCCTAAAAAGGCAGACAGAATGTATACAATTCCTTATTCTTTTAAGTTTTTATACACTCTTCACAAACCTGACCCAGCAGCTATAGCTTTAGTTAATCCTACTGCTGCTAAACATTAGGTTAATACCACACAAAATCCTTTTGATAATTATAAAAAGATTATTTATACATTTGGGGAAAAAAAGTGTATGCTTCTCTAACTTTGATTGTCAGAATTTTGAATTGTCAGGCTCATATGTTAAAGCTTATTCTGACTACTTGTGATAGTATGAGGAATTTTTTTGTCTGCGGTTTCTTCTCGTGAGGAAAAATATGCTTTAAATAATTTAGCCTTTTCAGTTGTACAAGCCTCTACTCATTGTTTACAGCATGTGTATGACTCGGTTGATACTTCTTTCAGGGCTGTGGCCAGTGGTACTGTTCTGAGAAGGTTTGTATGGCAAATGCTTCTACCTCCAAAACTCCATTCTTCTAGAGCATTAAATTACCTCTAACGGCTTGTTTGCTAATGCCTCCATCGACAATATCTATGCAGCTGAAGTTTCAGCTTCTTACATAGTTTTGCAAGACACTGTAAATTGTATATGGTGTCCAATATCACGTTTCTCTTTGGGACCGCCATATTATGTGAATCATCTTTTATGAAAGTTATGTACTTGCACCAACAAAAGATCCACCTACCTTAATTAATTGAGTCAAAGCCAATGTGGAGCTGTGGTACTATTTACTGTGAAATGTGGATGGTCTAATAAGTGCAGAGCATTATGGAATGATGGGCAGCACTAGATGTTGGAGAAAAAAATAAGTGCCAAGCTGACTCAAGCCTATAGCGGAGTCTTAGTAGTTAAAGAGAATGTACGCAAATAATCTGTCTCTGTCATCCTGGTAAGTACATATATATTTTTTCTTTCATTACTGGATGTAAATGGGGAGGGGGGGTTGGCAGATAAAGCTAGAATAAGCAAGGTCCAAGTTGTATATTTTTAATATTCCATTAGGAAGGTGTTCTTTGGAGTTCTGTTTACTTTTTCAATCCGCATCAGAGATCTGAAGGTTTAGAAGATGTGTGTTGTAAATAAACATAATGATGAAGTATTAGATTAGGGTCATGCACAATAACATGACAAGAGATTGATGCAGCTGCTGACTAGACTAAGGTAATAATTTCAGGATAAATGAGAGAAAATTTTAAAATAAGTGTGAAAAGTTTGATATACATTAATCACATTCTATGTTTGAAATGTAATAAAAAAAAGTCTGAGCAGTTATGTAAATTCTAAACCCAGAAGGCAAACAAGTATTAAGATATTTCTAAGAATAATGCAGTAATTTCAATTGTTTGTACTTAATATGTGTGTGTTAACTGTGCCTATGGCAAAATTTATTATCCTTGGAATGGAGCTGCAAACGTGAATTTTGATTTTTTTTTTTTTTACTTCGAATTGGTTGCATCAATAACATTGTTGCAAACAACATTGCTGCACAGTTTTAGCTGTTATCAAATAATACATAGCAAAAATAAATGCTAATTTGGAACACAGTTTGCATGAACTAACTGGAAGCGTTTTTTCATCCAGGCAAAGATAAAGTTAAGCACTTTCATCCACTAAATTGTTTTCAAGAGCAGTATACTTGTTCAGATCAATGTTAATGAAACAGGCATAAAGCTGGAAAGGTTCATCTCTTCCATAGTGTAGAATAGCAGGTGTGTTGCACCTTTAAGAAGCATTTCCAAGATCTGTGTGTGCATATAAATACCAAGCATATGTTAGCTTCAGTGCCGTTTTGAAGGTGCAGCCAGAGTGTTAACATCTATGTGCATGATAGCTAGTTTGTTTATAAGTTAAAGTTACTTAACATCATTTATGATGTGTTTGCATACAATAAAGCTGCTTGAACAAGAACCCATGATGCTCGCTTGTTTTATCCTGACCTGGTGAGCGACATGGTGTCAAAACCAGGATGGCAAAGACTATTCTTCAGAGCCACGAGGTGCAGAGGTAATGGCAAAGGCAAATTAAAAGAACCAAGAACAAAAAAGAGCCAGAAACAAGTTAAAGGTAAAGAGAACACACAAATGATTTAGTTATTAAAAGAGGTTAAATGGAGCATTACAGGGGCACAAAACATATTGGTAAGTAAAGGAATAGCACAGAAATGTTTATTAAGCAAACGAGAAGTGTAAAAGAGCTCATTAAGCCAACAAAATGTTTGAAACCGAGTTACTTGATAAAACGAGCTTTACAAAAGTACGTAAAGGGTTCAGAATTATCTCGGAATTGTAAGAGTTAAAACGAGCACAAGAAAGTATAATGTGCATGAAAAGAGATTAAATGTGCAAGACAATTATAACACAAGGGCATAAAAGGCACATTAAGAGATTCAATGAGCAAAATGACTATAATAGGAAGGGCTAGTGTAAATAAAGCAAAGGTGATGGCATGTGTTTTGCCAAATAAATGGGTTTTGGCACAAATCACTACTTCGTATTGATTGAAGCCTTAAATAGCATAACTAGAGTTGTTTGAAGCATCTCAAAATGTGTAAAACTGCTTACAGTGTGTGCTTATTGCTGTGCATTAGTTCCGAAGAGTTTGTGTGCAAAGTGCAACTATTTCGTGAAGTGCAGTCAAATGCAGCCATTTTGAAAAGTTTCTTGTGTCTGGATGTGCCTATTCACAGAGTGCCGCCATTACAGAGCGTCTCTTGCACTACGTTGTTTAGCAAACTGCAGCCATTTTGGAGAAATTCCAGTGTGCTGTGTGCTGTTTATTTGCAAAGTGCAGTTATTTTGAGGTGTTGCTCACTCTGAGCTTCTCCTGCCCAATATATTCGCAAATTGCAATTACTTTGAGATAGTTTATTCGCAAGCTGCAGTTACTTCAAAACAGTTTATTCGCAAAGTGCCATTACTTCAAGATAGTTTATTCGCAAAGTACAGTTACTTCGAAGGGTTTCTTGCCCTCCGCTTCTATTGCATAGTTACAGTTTATTCCTAGAGTGACATTACTTTGAGATGGCTTATTTGCAAGGTGCAGTTACTTTGAAATCATTTATTCATAAAGTGCCATTACTTCGAGTTTATTCACAAAGTATAGTTACTTCGAAGTGTTTCTTGCCCTCAGCTTTTATTGCTCAGTTTATTCGCTCTGTGCAGTTGTTCGAAATGTTTCTTAAAATGATGATAAATGACTTTGGTAGTAAAATGTTGATAAATGGCTTTGGCGTTAAAGTGATTACAAGATAAAGGCTTGTACAGTAAAATAACGATGATAAATGACTTTAGCATTAAAGTGTTTACAAGATAAACGGCTCGTGTAGTAAATTAATTTCAAGGCAAGTGGGTTTTACAGTAAAGAGATTTCAAAGTGTTACAGTGCCCAGGAAACTTATTTCATGAAATTCAGTTATACAAAGGCTTGTTATATTGTTACAAGTACTGGCATAAATTTCAAGCACATGTGTGTGTGTATGTAGAAGTGTGTGTGTGTGTGTGTGTGTGTGTGTGTGTGTGTGTGTGTGTGTGTGTTGTGTGTTGGTTGGTGCATATTTCCAAGAGTTTTCATGGAAATATGTCAATATGGCAGACTGATTTTGCAAGCCACAACCACTTGTGTGTGATCAGAATATTGCAATTTGAGCAAGAATGCAATATATTTATACAAGCAGCTTATTCTGATAAAGATGCACGTCCCAGGGCATTCATTTTGCTGAACCTAGCAGGGTCAGAGGCCATTGAAAGGGAGCATTCATTTGTTTGTGCACCTGCAGCATATGAAGGTGTAGGAGAAACTTGTCATGTTGTTGTGCAGGCTGAATCAAGGGAAGACCCCCGAGTGTTTAAAGTGCAAATTCAGAGAAATGTGTAACCCCCAGTCTGATGTTACACTAGACATTTGTTTTACACGAGAGATCAAAAGCAAGGGGAAACTTTTGCAGCTGATATTACTGACCTGAGAAGCAAAGCTAAAACATGTAGGCTTGGTGATTTAAAGCATGAGTTGATAGACTCGTATGTGGTATTAATAATGCTGCTGTGAGAAAGATTTTGCTTCGTGACAGTGATTTAATGCTGAGTAAAGCCATTGAGATTTGTCAGATTCATGAAGGTACAGACAGTCACACAGATATGCTTGCTAATAATAAGAGCATGGTTTCATTAGGCTCCAGAGCACTTGTAGAGAGCATGCAACATGTGACAGGCAAAAGCATGCCTAAGCACGTGGCAGCAGCAGCCCCTGTGGGAATTCCAGGTAAAACCCGTAGTCTTCTGACACATTCCAAGAGCAGTTCAGTTAAAGGAGCATGCTCAGTGCAGAACCAGGGTTATCTAGTGCAAAACAGATGTTGCTCATTACAGCATAAGAGTGAATCAGCAAAACCCAAATCAAGCTTTATTGTTAACTGTCGCAGTTGTGGTACCAACCATGAGTCCAGAAGAGAAAAGTGTATGGCATTTGGTCAGCAATGTCATAAGTGTAAGAAATTGAACCATTTTCAAGGATTTTGTAAATCGAGTAAGCCTCACACGGTTACAAAGAAGGATCACTCCCAAAGGGAAGTTGATCAAACAGACCTTCAACAGTCTGCTTTCTATGTAGATGGTGTCAGTAATTGGTGAAAAGATGGCTCCAATAGATTTACGGGCAAGAAATGAAGTGTTTTGTACTGTCTGGATCAATGGTAAATCCACCGAACTTAAAGTAGACACTGGTTCAAAGTGTAATATCATGTCTGCAGATACTTTTGCAAGGGGAGAGTTGGTGAACAACTAACTGTGACTAGTTGTGTGAAACTTGTAGCTTACGTAGGTGAAGAAATTCAAACCGAAGGCTCAGTAGTGCGTTCATGTTATGTGGCCAAGAGCTGTTATAGTCTATTGTTCTATGCGGTTCGAAGACCTATGCCATCATTATTGGATCGCAGAGACAGTTTGAAAATGAATCTTTTTTTTTTTTTTAACCAAAGAAGTTCATCAGATAAGCACATGTTGTAGTTCCAGCTTCACCAATACTATTTTTTCAGAGTATGCAGATGTTTTCGATGACAGATTGGGCAAACTTCCAGTTGTGTATTCCATGAAATTAGACCCAGAAATCAATCTAATGGTCAGATCAGCAAGAAGAGTTCCAATAGCTATGCAGCATAAGGTCAAAGTTCAGTTGGACAAAATGGTGCAAGAAGGTGTAATTTGTCCAGTTATAGAACCTACTGAATGGGTGTCGTCCATGGTAGCAGCTCATAAAAAAGGCTCAGATGAAATCAGAATATGTATTGACCCAAGAGATTTGAACAAAGCATTGAAAAGACCACATCATCCCATGCGTACAGTAGAAGAGGTTACAGCACTGATGCAAAATGCCACTGTTTTTTCTGTCTTAGATGCAGAGAGTTCATTTTGGCAAGTGATGCTTGATCACAAATCTTCAGTACTGACTACATTCAGTACCCGATTTTGGAAGATTTAGATTCCTCAGAATGCCATTTGGAATAAATTCTGCAAATGAAGTCTTTTAGCGAGTAACGGAGCAAATATTTTTGGGTTATCCTTGTGCCATAATAGATGATATATTGGAAGGAGGCAATGCTGAGGCAGAACATGACAGAAATCTTGAGAGTTCTAGACAGAGCATGTGATGTGAACTTAAAGCTCAATCCTCTGAAGTGCAAATTCAGAGTACCAGACGTTACATATGTAGATCATTTGTTTACAAATATGGGCTTGAGACCAGACCCATCCAAGCAAGCAGCCATTCTTGAAATGCCAGCACCAGATAATGTGCAAGCTCTACAACATTTTCTTGGTATGGTCAATTACTTAGGCAAGTTCATACCAGACTTCAATGAGTTGACAGCACCTTTGAGAGAGCTCACATGTAAAAATGTTACTTGGTCATGGTTAGACCAGCACCAGAGAGCATTTGAAGTTCTTCAGCAGAACATTGCTACCCCACCAACATTAAGATACTATTATGTCACCAAACCAGTAACTCTTTCCTGTGATGCTTCAAAATTTGGTTTAGGTGCAGTTATTTTTCAAGAAGGCAACCCAGTAGCCTCTGTATCTAGAACATTTACCCAGACTGAGATGCAATATGCTCAAATTGAGAAGGAACTTTCGGCAATAGTGTTTGGATGTTCCAAGTTTCATGATTGTCTATGGTCGAGAAATCCAGATTGAAACTGATCAGCAACCTTTAGTTACTATTTTAAAGAAGCCTATGCATTCAGCTCCAGCAAGATTACAAAGAATGATGCTCAAATTGCAAAAGTACAACTTCAAAATGGTCTGTATGAAAGGCAAACTTCTTTATCTGGCTGATACCTTATCTAGATCACCCAGAAATAGAACAGAACAGCTTGATGTAGAGAATTTTGTCTTTGATGTCATGGAAGTGCATAATTTTTCTATCTCAAGACTTGATGAGCTATGAGATCATACAGTGACTGATCCAGTTTTGCAGAAGCTCAATTACTGTATCAGTGTTGGATGGCCGTCGGAGCAATCCAGTGTACCATCAGAAGTGCAATCTTACTTTCCTTACAGAAATGAGTTGTTGGAAGATGGTATTATTTTCTAAGGTCTTATAATTGTTCCTGCTTCTTTACAACAAGAATATATCCAGATTTTGCATTTTGGTCACACAGGTTCCGAATCTACTAAGAGAAGAGTGAGAGGAATAGTATTTTAGACTTCTCTAGCAAAAGACATTGATAGAGTACTTTTTTCCTGTTCGGTATGTAATAGTACTAAAGCGCATTTGCAAAGAGAGCCACTTCAGCTGAGTCACATTCCTGATCTACCTTGGTCAGTTGTAGCTACTGACATATTCGAGTGAAACAGTCAATATTACTTAGTACTTGTAGACAATTATTTAAATTGGTTCGAGATCGATCTACTACCTAATTTAACTTCTACTACAGTCATTACTAAGTTGAAGCACCATTTCTCAGTCTATGGCAGTCCACAGAAATTAATCTCTGACAATGGTACTCAATTTACCAATCAATTGTTTCAGAACTTTGCCAGAGAATGGGACTATGTATATGTTACTAGTAGTCCAGAGAATGTGCAATCGAATGGACTTGCTGAACGTGCAAGACAGAGTGCAAAGCAATTACTTGAAAAGTCAAAGCATGATAATACTGATGTTTTTTTGAATTTAATCTCAGAAGCATGCTGTGTGACGATATACTTGGCTTTCTGCTCAGAGAATTCTGTCTAGGCAAACCAGAACAACATTGCCTATCAGTTGTAGTTTATTGAGGCCTAAAGCTAAGAACAACCAAGCCATCAAAGCCCAGTTATCTACAAAGCATTCTTTCCAAAAGTCCAGCTATGACAAGTCAAGCAGATTTCTTCGCCCATTGAAAAAAAGGAGGGACAGTGAGGATAAAGACAGGAACAGGTTTCAACTGGATTGGTCAAGTCACGAGTATTTTTGCAGAGCTGAGATCCTATTTTGTTAAATCCAAGGGTGTGGAGAACAGGAGAAATCGCAGACATCTTCTTCCTGTAGCAGAACTGACATCACAGCATCATACCTGTGATAAAGACTGTAACTTTCAGATCATTCCAGATGATGTTCCTGTTCCAGAGCATGTCTTGACTTCTGATATTGTTTCGGCAGATGATTCCAGTGTTCCTAAGATTGCATAGAGACTATCTGTTGCAAAACCAAGTTCCAAATTTTATATCACAAGATATGGTCACATTTCAAAGCCTAGAGTGAAATACACAGCAACTTGGACATAATTGGATGTATGTGTCTAGCTTTGTGTAATTGCATGATGGAAATCAGTTTTATGTAAAATGCATATTTATTGCTATCAGTGACAATGCTTAACTTATTTTCTCAAAGAGGGAGGATGTAGAATAACAGGTGTGTTGTACATTTAAGAAGCATTTCCAAGATCTGTGTTTGCATATAAATATCAAGCACGTGTTAACTTCAGTGCCATTTTGAAGGTGCAGCTAGAATGTTAACATCTATGTGCATGATAGCTAGTTTGTTTATAAGTTAGTTACTTAAACACGTTTATGATGCGTTTGTATACAATAAAGTTGCTTGAACAAGAACCTATGATGCTCGCTTGTTTTATCCTGACCTGGCAAGTGACACATAGGATCATAGGAGGTTACTAGACTACCGGTGCTGGGGCCTTTACAAGCCTAGCCAAGAATTTATCCCCAGAAAGAAACCTCAGTCAGCAATCTGTTGCCTCTGTCAATGAGGGACACAGGTGGAAACCTTGGGACATATTTATAGTTTCCCATCCACTCATCAAGGTTGCGCTTGAAAAGGGTCAGGGAGGTACTCTGTTTGACGTGTATGGGAAGTCTATTCCAGAGACAGGGCAGCCTCTGGGAGACGAACCTGTCTCTCCAGCAGGTTTTGTAGATGTCACATATTAGATTCAGGCCTTTCGAGCAGGTAATGTGTGAGGAGTTAGACTTACGAATATGGAGCATCTCTAGTAGGGCAGGGTCCGAGATTGCCTTGTAGGCAAGACACAGATCACCTCTGAGCAATCTGTATGATATCGAGTAGAGTGATAGTGATTGGAGCCTGTCCGCATAGGACAGGTGTTGGAGGCCATGGATTCTCTTTACAAAGTATTTCTGCGGTCTTTCCAGTTGGTGCAGATGTTTGGAGAGGTACATACCAAATGGGGCATTATACTCAATTATTGGTCTAATAAGGAAGGAGTATAGAGAGGCAATAACCTCTCTTTTTCTGGAAGCAATTCCTTTACTTATGAGTAAAAGGTTTTTCTGACCACTGCCTCTTCATGATGGTTGAATATGAGATTGTTGTCAACCTGAGTACCCAGGTCTCTCACCACAGGTTGTATGCTTAGGGGGTTGCTGTTGATGTGGTAATCAGATTGTTCAGAGGTGATCTGGGCTGTGCTTTTACTGAATAGTATGATGATACATTTTTTTGCATTTAACTTGAGGTCATGACTTTGGCACCAGTCATTAATTGCTGTGAGACCCTCTTGCAGTATGTTAACATAATTTTTGGAGTCAGTGACAGCACCCAGCGTAGTTGTCTGCAAATTTGGTCAGCCCACACCTTTTTTCTTTCCCTGGACCTCTGAGAACTAGAACCCAAACAGTACGAGTCCCAGGACAGATCCCTGGGGAACTCCACTAGTGACAGGTCTGCTAATAGAGGTGGCAGCACCAGTTTTGACCTTGAGGGTCCTGTCGGTGAGCTAGATTGGCCACCTACCTGATGAGATAGGGGTTTACGCTAAGTTGTGTTAGCTTTTCAAAAATGCCTGAGTTGGGGGTTGTGTCAAAGGTCTTGGCCAGGTCAAGGTAAACTGTATGTACTGCATTTCCCTCATCCAGGGCCTTGGTGACAGTCTCAAAGTAGTCAACCAGGTTCAACAGGCAAGATCTGCCTTTGACGAATCTGAACTGGGTGGGGTCAAGTTCTTGGAGATTGTGTATGTCCTTGTTTATGAGATCCATAATAATACACTCCATTGCTTTGCAGATCAGACTTGTCAAGCTCATGGGGCGATAGTTTCCAGAGTCAGTAGTGGCACCACCTTTGTGCAAGGGTATGACAATGGCAGTTCTCCACTCTGGTGGAATGAAGCCTGTACTTAGGCTGTGTTTGAATGGGGTGCTCAGTGGCTGGAAATGGTGCAGAATACAGCCTGAGATACTATCAGGTCTCATGGAAGCTGTGTTTGTTGCCTTGGATAGGGCCTTTAATATTTGATCTATGGAGATGTGAGATGCGGGACAAGTATCAGGGATGTCAAAAGGGCCTTTGGGGGGGGATGGGGGGTTGAAGTTTGTGCAGGGCCTTTGGGAGAGATGGGGGGGGTTGAAGTTTGTGCTGAACCTATCTGCTAGCAGGTTAGCTAAGTCAACAGGATCAGCATAAATGATAACTGTTAAGTACTAATTCGGAACAAACTTAGCTTTTCTATGGAGGTTCCTGATATAACCGAAGAAGGCTTTGTGGTTTTCCTTTATTTCGGAGGCTAGTTTTGATTCATAATTGGCTTTGGAGGTTTTCACTAGTGATCTAGTGATTACTAGTGAACTAGTAATTTGCTTGTTGAGGCTAAGGAGGGAGTTTTTCCAATCTGGAATTTGTTCCTTTTTACCCTTGGACAACAGTTTCTAACTTTTGTTGTAAAGCCTGTTGATAGAGGATGTCCACCAGACAGGTTTGTGTTTCCTTGAGGAGCAGGTTTTAGTTTTGTTAGGTATGGCTGAGTCCATTCAGTTGTACAGGTGCTTGTATACTGCATTAGCATACTGTTCAGCATAGTTGTCTGCATCCTCTGAGGGGGGTGGGGCGGTGGTGTGAAGCTACTTATACCCGCCCCCCCTTAGGAGATTGTAGTTAACTTTTGAGAAGTGCTTTAACTTAATTACGGCTGGGGGTTGGGTGGGATAGAAACTTTGAATGAGAATGTACTGTTGTAGTGGTGCAGCGGTTGCCCAGGTTGGTGAGAACCAAGTCCAGAATGTTATCTCTCCTTATGGGGGATGAGATGAGCTGGTCTAGTGCATTAGAATTGATGAAGTCAAGGAATCGTTGGGTGAGTGCATTAGTGCAGGAATAGTTCACCCAGTCTGTGGTGGGGTAGATAAAGTTACCAAGGGTCAGGGTGTTAGGGGTACTTTGATGGAGTCAAGTAGATCCAGGTAGGAGGAGCAGGTGTCCTGAGTCATGGGGGGGGGGGTCTGTAGCTGACTATAACTTGGATAGGTGTCTTGCCAACTGTCAGTTGCACTTGGAGTAGTTCCAGTGCATCATGCTGGCAAACCAGGCTACAGGTGGGCCTGTCTTCTCAAGATCCATGAAAACTGTGCCATTAACATTGATCTGAAGAAGACTACAAAGTTACTGTTTTTCAGTAGTGACTTAACAGTGGTGCCAAATACTGTAAGAAAACTTCTCTGCCACCTTTTTATTTTAATAATTTATATAGTTTACGTAGTTCTCCCTTTTACCTACATGTTCTTGCCAGTTTTCTGCCCTCCAAAGAACCTGTTTCAACCATTCATCCCTTTTGGGCTGTGTGTAATATTGAAGCCTCCAAATCACCTGTTAATTTATTGTCCAATTGTCTATTAATATCATGGTCTACTCCTGCCTGTTTGTTCATAGGTTCATAGGTTGGTACTAGGCTATCAGCCCTAGGGCCTATACAAGCCTAGCCATAACAATTCCCTGGCTATTTCTTCCCACATTATTTACTTTCCTGTTATTCGCATTTCATTATTTTCTTCATATGATTAACTAATTCTGGTACATTAATCCCATACAAACCTTCAGACTTCTGGAAATTTCAATTTAAAGCCTCCATTCTTGTAAAAGTTCTATTGGTACCAACTCATTTAACTCAACAGTAATGACACTTCATCTTGGAGAGGCAAACCTAAAGATTTATTAAGCAATGCTGGCAAAACAAATTACTGGATTGTCTAACTTCCCTGTGTCCCTAACTAGACAAATATTATTCCATCCCCATACCTAAGCTTAGCCAGTTTCCTTCACGCAAGGTGGGACTCAAAACACTGTATCTTGTGTCTGAATCAAACACCTTAACCATTATACCAGGCACCAATCATCATTATTCTTCCATTCCCCATGTTGATCTTTTACTTTACTTAGTATACTTCTTACTACAAAGAATAATTAATGACCCTTCAGCTGTGTCTTTTAACTTCAGTCATAAGTAAACTGTCTGACTGAAGTCAGGATGTGTGAAGATTACCCTTTTCTGTCCATCAGTAGATGAATAATGAATCTTTATGGCTTTAGTCTTTTATGTGTTTCGCTTCTATCCAGCAGTTGTAGCATGTCAACAAAGTTCCTGAAGTATTATTTCCCAGTCCCTTTCTAGACCTGGCAGATATAGAAATCATCTTGTCAACTTGTGAGGAAATGCATGCAGCTCATAACCGATTACTTGCTTCGGGTCTATATTAGATCATCGAAGTTTCAAAACTTCGAATGTTCTAATATCGACCCCTATTCAGTGAAATCTGTAAACATCGTACATACAGAACAGCGAATATTTTCCTAGGGGAAAAAAATTTGCTGTTCCAAAACACATACACACAACACAAGCACACCAAACAAACAGCAATCCACACACATACACCTAAAATCTTACACCTAACCCTACACTAAACTATACACAAACCACTAACTATCCACTTACCTTAACCCAAACCCTAACCCTAAAGTCCGTCACTATCACACACTCACCCGCACCCTAACCCTAACTCACTTACCCCGCCCTAACCCTCACTTCCACACAATCGCACACTTACCTGACCCGCACCCTAACCCTAACTAACCTAACCCACACTCAGTCGCACACTTACCTGAACCTGACCCATAACATTCCACCACAGCGCTGAAAATACCGAAGCAACAGAAACGGACAACTAAATTCTTTCCATAGTAAAAAAAAATGGTTTTCTGTTGCTTCAATATTTTCATCTTTCGCTGAATAGAGGTCAATAGTAGAACATTCGAAGTTTTGAAACTTCGATGTTCTAATATAGACCCCTTGCTTCAACCTACTTGCCACAGGTTCAAGATAAGTAGTGAATAGAAGAGAGGAAAGAAGGCACCTTTAAAGGTGTCCTTCATCAATGCAACTTTTGAGGGATCAACCTTGTTTGGGCCCACTGTTCGTGTCACACTCCCCCACAGTGAGAAAGATGGGAAGACCCTGTCTGCCATCAGGCTCCATTTTTCTACCCCACAAAGGTCCTTCTCCAAGAACCAGCATGACAGTAAAAAGATGTGGTTCAAGAAATCTCAGGGTCTATTCCAGGATTCTCAGGGGGATTTTCCCACAGAGGCAGCAGAGGAAATAAACAAAATGGTAGACTCCTCTCATGTGGGCAAGGGGATTCACAACCAAGGGTCTCGAGAGTCTTTCTTGGACAGACGCCTTTGGCAGTCCTGAATTGTTTTCTGACTGCTTTCCTCTGGAGGCAGTTGGGGGGTGCTTTTCTTTGTACTCTGAAGCCTGGGAAGCCATCACAAACGATTGATGGTTGCTAAGGATCATATCTAGAGGATACTCCATTCCCTTTTTAGAGACACTAAGACAAAAATCTGTCCTTCCCAATGTACCACCCAATCAGAGGGAGGGCGCAGTTGTGGAAATTGCAAAATTGCTGCAAAAAAGAGTCATCCAGGAGGTCCCTCCCAATCAGATTGAATCAGGTGTTTACTCGAGGTTTTTTTTTTTGTTCCCAAAAAGACAGGGGACCTAAGGCTCATTCTGGACCTGACATCCCTGAGCAATTCAGTAAAGAATGTGAAGCTCAGGAAGGTTACAGTTCAATTTGTTCTACCTCTACTGATGATGAATGACTGGATGTACTGAACAGACCTGAAGGATCCGTACTACCACATCAAGGTGGACAGGCACTCCAGAAGGTTTCTTTGTTTCAGGCTTTTGGAGTCTGTCATTTTCAATTCAGATCACTTCCATTTGGTCTCACCACAGCCCCCAGGGTGCTCACTAAATGCTTAATGGTGGTTGCAGCTCACCTAAGGCTGCAGGGATTCCAGATATTTCCCTATCTGGAAGACTGGCTCTTGATTGCTCCAACCAGGCATCATCTTATTCAGGCTTTTACAGCTGGCCCCACTCTTTCACATAGCCCTCAATTTGGAGACATCCCACTTGGAACTGGTACAAATGATATAATTCCAAGGAGTATGACTAGGCACCACAGTTTCTTGGGCCTATCTAATAGTGGATCGAGTATCAAGTCTGCGCCTTCATATCAAACAAATTCTAGCCATACCAAACCAACTTTGGTTCTCAGAGCTCTCGGCTCTGTGGTGGACACAATACGTCTTTTGCCCACAGCGTGTCTTCATATGAGAATCTTACAGTGGACATTAGTGGTACAATAGTCCATACTCAGAAATCCTCTAAGCTTTCCCATCAGACTTTCCCGAGTATGCAAAGAATCCCTGTCATGATGGCTTTACTCTGCAGATGTTACTCAAGGGCGGCCATTCATTCTTCCTTCCCCAAATGCCACATAGACCATGGATGCCTCTGAGGCAGGGCGGAAGGGCATTATCTGGGTCAGACGGTCCAAGGCATGTGGTCATCCCAGGAGATCAACTTGCATATCAATGTCCTAGAGATGAGAGCAGTTCTTTTGATGTTGCAAGAGCTACACAACTTTCTTCCTCTAGGGACTATTGCACAGAGGGACAATATGTCAGTTGTCTGGTACATGAACAAACCGGGAGGAACCAAGTCTTGCCCCCTGTGTCGAGAAGCTGTGAGAGTGTGGCAATGGAAACAAGGCTCCACACAAACTGTAATATCCAAAAAGCAGGTGACCAGGATCCAATCCACACAAACCATGTTTAATGAGCACTTTCGTCTCTTGAATAGAAACTTCTTCAGAATAACGCAGCATATTACCCAACAGCCTTCTATATGCTATTCCAACAAATTAGTCGTCATCATTAATGGATTAATAAAATAATATCCTGAAAGGACATAGAAACATTTAGAGCAACACACATATATATATTGCACTCAGTAAAAAAGAAAAAATGCAATTAAAAGCATATAAAAACTACTTGACAATTAAATATATCCTATAATATGTTAAAAATAATCAAAGCAACAGATGTCAATATTTATGCATATGAAAGTATATATGTATTTGTTTATTAGCATCCTATCCTAATAGTAGGTATTAATGACTGTCATATAAGAAATATTTATGCATATGAAAGTATATATGTATTTGTTTATTAGCATCCTACCCTAATAGTAGGTATTAATGACTGTCCTATAAGAAATTGTGTCTTGAGCCTGGGAACAGAGCTGATGGATACTGCACTATTAAGACCCGGTGCTTTAGATGCATTCATCCTAATTTGCTATCTAAGCTCAGCCATTTCTAGGTAATCATTGAGTGGCCCACCTCTTTCACCCACCTCTTTCACCCATCCTAACCTGTTCAATGATAATAAATCTGAACCCATATCCTTCATTGATTACTATATGTACTGCTAATGCATTTTTAAAATCTTTCCTACTAATGTCATAGTAGTGTTGGTAAATTCTACTTCTAAACGCATTTTTAGTTGTACCAGTGTAAAAACTCGGACATTGGGTACATAGGGTGAGGTACACCACTCCTTTACTGCTGCAGGAGACTTTCCTTTGTATAGTGTGTCTCCCATAATTGGGAATACAAATCTCCTTGGCTTCAATGATATATTTGCATTGTAGGCAATAGCAGCATTTAACCATCCCTGCCCCTATATCAGGATCACATTTCTGCCTTTCCAACATATTTTTGATGCTACATTCCTTTTTATGTACAATGTTGGGAACAGGGACTAACAACAGTGCCTGTTCTACATCAATTCTAAAAATGTTCCAGTTATGTTCAGTAATATTCCTGATGCTGTAAAAATGCTGATTAAACTTGAAAATAGCAGATTTTTTATGGAAGGTCTTAGTCTCTTGATTTTTCTTGTTTGATAACCCTTCCCCTGTACCAAGGAGGGGGAAAAATAGCCACCATCTCTCTTATTTATTACCCCCTGAAGGATGTTATTTAAATAATTATCTGGATAATCTCTATGTAGTAACATCCCTTTAAGGGTCTCAATTTGCTCTATAAATTGATCATTTTCAGATATCATCCTGGCAAGCCATACCCCCCTGTCCTTTTACTAAAGCCTTTTTTTTAGTGCAGGGGGTGGTAACTATCAAAATGTAAGTGGGCTTGCAGAAAATAGTGGAGGTGAAATGTGTATTGACCACATCTTTCTTGATGGTAATGTCTAGTAATTCACCTCTGTAACACTAATAGAATGTGTAAATTCAAGAAAATCTGTGGTGGTGTTCAAGAATTCAAGAAAGCCTTCTAGTTCTGTCATATCACTGTTCCACAAAATGATGATTTCATTCAGGTAAAGACTGTAAAATGTCCATGAGTTAGTGTAAGGACAATTAAAAATATATTTTTCCCAAAATGCCAGTACTATGTTCGCAAAAATGGGGGCACGGGCTTCCCCCATCGCTACCCCCTTATCTTGTTTAAATAACTGCTGTTCAAAGGTAGTAATGTTGGTATCTAACACTAGTTCCATAAGTGTTCTAATTGTTAAGATGGTGTTATGATTTAGGGTAGTGTACTGGCAAAGATACTGGCAAAGATATTGGTAAAACCAATGTATACATGTGTCATGGGGTATGATAGAGAATAAGTCCCAAACATCAAATGTGATAAAGATCAGATTATCAATATACATATCTTTCTTGAGTTTAGATAGAAAATCCCAGGAATCTTTGAGTATCCAAGGGCAGTCCTTCAGAATAGTTTTTTAATTTACTGTCAATGTATTTAGCAATGGGAAATGTTTTAGATGCCCGAGCATCCACAATGGGTCTAAATGGGGGGTCAACTAGGTCATTGTGTAACTTGGGGACACCAAATATTGTAGGTATTTTAGGATGTTTAACTAACAAGTACTGATGTTCTTTCAGATAGATTTGTTGGTTCATGAGCAATTCTTCCAGCTTAACATCCACCTTGCTTTAGCAAATGTTCTTCTCATTCAAACTAACTTCACAGTAGGTATCACCATATAATAGGGTAAACATTTTATTTATGTAGGAATTATAGTTCATGATAACCAGGCCACCACCTTTGTCGGGTTTCATAATCCTTATTTCAGTATTGTCACAGATTTCTCTTAATAGTGCCCTTTCCAGTGTGTTCAAATTGTTAAATTGTATCCCGCTGTCCTTATTGAACAATTCCCCGATATCTTTTTTGCATAGTTTTTCAAAAGTTAATACTGAAGGATGCAAAATTGTTTTTTATGAATGGTATACTCAGGGACGTTAGTGCTAGTTCCCTTGAATAAAAATTAAAAATTCAACTTCCTAGTAAAAAGTTTTAAATCAATTATGGTCTGATCTAATGAAGCTTTTTTATCAGGTACAAACGTCAAACCTTTTTCAAATAAGTCTGCTACTTGACCATTAAATTCAAAACTGCTGTAGTTATATACTTTGAAATCGCCTCCACTATTCTGTAGTACAACCAAATTACAGTTAGATTCGGCGTTCAGTATCTGTTCCCTCTCCCTGTCCTTTTCCCCTTCGTGTATGTGGGGTATTGTTGGTTGTAGTTGTAATAAGTATCCCCCCCCCTCTCTGGTTCCTTAATTTCTCTGACCTCCTGGGGGGATATTCTAAAGGGTTGGGGTGTTATCATTGTTCACAGCATTATTATTATTGTTAGTATTAGGTGCATCATACCCTGTTTCTCCATTACCACTTTACTGCCCCATAGGAGGTAGCGGATATGCCCTATGTTCCTTGTACTCTCTTTCATCCTTTCTAAGTTTACTAATTTTCCTTTGTTTTAATTCAGCCATAGTACTATCAATTTTTACAAACATATTAAAACAATGATACGTTTTGCTTTCAAATAAGTCCATTTGGATA
The DNA here is from genome assembly GCF_019279795.1 of Protopterus annectens. Classification (NCBI taxonomy): domain Eukaryota; kingdom Metazoa; phylum Chordata; order Ceratodontiformes; family Protopteridae; genus Protopterus; species Protopterus annectens. The sequence continues at coordinate 524,388,369 of NC_056747.1, read as the reverse complement.
TTTTGATCCAATATGTTGATTTTGCTAAGTAAATCAACCATTTTGCGGCCATTGTCCCTTATTAAACAGTTTAACGGTTCACAGCCATTTTTGTTGAAAAGTTCAAGCAGTTCCAAGTGTAGAAGAGTCTCTTACCAGGCCTGTAGGGAACTTCCAGAGCTGAAGGCCCTTAGGAATATGTTCTGTACGCACACATTTTCTCAAATAGCTGCTTTCCAACTGCAGCTTCCGATAGTTTGTGGTTAGTTTTTCATTTTTAAAGATTTGTTAACTTAGAGTCCCATGGTTTTGTGATGGTTGTTGTCTAGATTCACCTTGCCATTCTTTTTCTCCCTCTAGCCATTGTGAAAGTGTATTGCAGCCATTGTAGGAAGTTCCCGCCTTCTCAGTTCCTGTATTTGGAGTAATATGCAAATCCAGCCTCCCTGATTGGCTGGAATCTGCTTGTCTTTCTCTTTGAGCCAGTGTAATGCCACTGATGTTGAAACCATCAGAGAAATCTGTAGAGTTGCTGATTCCTGCCCCATTCAGGCCTGGACACGAAGAATTAGCCAATAAAGGTAAAGAATTGGCTTGTTTGGTCATCTTTTCAACTTGACTGGCTCGATTCACCATTGTCGAGTTGAAGATTTGAAGCGCTTGAGCAAGTGAAGTCAGTGAAGGGGAATCGATGGCCTCAGTCCCCTCCATACAGAAAACTATGAAAACAAGGCTCCACACAAACTGTAATATCCAAAAAGCAGGAGACCAGGATCCAGTCCACACAAACAACGTTTATTGAGCGCTTTTGTCTCTTGAATAGAAACTTCTTCAGAATAACACAGCATATTACCCAACAGCCTTATATATGCTATTCCAACAAATTAGTCATCATCATTAACTAATTTAATAAAATAATGTCCTGAAAGGACATAGAAACATTTAAAGAGCAACACACACACATACATATATATATATATATATATATATATATATATATATATATATATATATATATATATATATATCGTATAATAAGTTAAGAATAATCAAAGCAACAGATGTCAATATTTATGCATATGAAAGTATGTATGTATTTGTTGTTTATTAGCATCCTACGCTAATAGTAGGTTTTGATGACTGTCATATAAGAAATTGTGCCTTGAGCCTGAAAACAGAGCTGATGGATACTGCACTATTAAGACCTGGTGCTTCAGATGCATTTGTCCTAATTTGCCATCTGTTTCCCCTTTTCCCCTAATTCATTTCCCCTGTTAACATTAACATGTTAACATTTCTCCTTTTACCCCTAATTCACAAATGTTTGCAGAAGGCATCCATTTTGAAGAGAAAAATCATCCTCATTGCCCCCTTCTGGCCTCAACAAGTCTGGTTCACCTATCTTTGGTCTCATCTGATCTGCCCTCTGGTGATTCTGGATCCAGCCCCAGGTCTATTATCTCACCCCTTGGGCCATTCTCACCCGGACCTTTAAGGCCTGAAACTAACTGCATGGTTTCTCCAGTTCCAATGATGGCCAGACATCCTAGATTTTCCTCCCCTGTCCAGAAGATCTTGATTTCTGCCCAAAACTTTCTACCAGGAAGATTTATAAGAGCAAGTGGAAAAGGTTTTCTGTATGGGCCCAACAGAAACAGACAGACTCCTTTACGGCCCCCATCCCTATGGTGTTGGATTTTTTGGCTTCCATTTTCAGTGATGGAGCTAGTTTTTCCACTGTCAGGGTTCAGTTGGCCGCAATTTCCAACTTTCACTTAGGGGAGGACTCTTCTTCCTTGGTTTCGTCAAAGTTTTGTAAAGCTTTCCTTAGGGGTACCTTTTACTTTGTCCTCCCATTAAGAACCCTACCCCCCTTGGGATTTGACTGTTATGTTGCAGGCTGTGGTTCGCCTTCCTTTAGAACCAGCAGCCACAGTAGATTTAAAGTTTCTCTCTTGGAAAATTCTGGTGGCCATTGCTTCAGCAGGGAGAATATCTGAGTTACAGGCTCTTTCCTCCAAGTTCCCTTATTTAATTTTTCAGAAAAAATATGGTAACATTGCTCATCAACCCATCCTTCTTGCCTATAGTTGCTTCAGAAACCAATATCAATCACTCCATTAACCTTCCTGCTTTCTTCCCAAATTTTCAGAATAAAGGGGAATACACTCGTCATTTACTTGATGTGCATAGACAATTATGTTTTTACTTGGACAGGACTAAGAATTTCAGGGAATTGGAACAATTGTTCATATCTTTTTCAGACTCTAAAAGATGTAAAGCAGTTACTAAGACTTCCTTGGCCAGATGGTTGAAAGTTAGTATTTCCTTTGTTTATTCTTTTAAGAACATCCCTGTACCCGGCCAGATTAAGGCTCACTCTACATGGTCTGTAGCAATCTCTCATGCCTTTTGGTCAAAAGTCTCTATTAATGACATTTGTGGAGCGGCTACATGGTCCAACCCTCATACATTCATTACTCATTATAAACTGGATGCGATTTCCAGGAATAGGTCTTCTTGTGATTCTTCTGTGCTCTGGAATATCCTTCCATGACGGCCAACCGGGGTTCCTGTAGCTGAGGACTCTGTCCCACAGGTTATTGAATGAATGAAGATGACAATATCAGATAAAGAAATTATGTTCTTACCATAATGTTCCATCTGTGTTGTCTGTCTTCATTCTTTATTAACCTTCCCCAGTCCTTCTTTTTGAGTGACCTAATGGTTGTTTCATGGAACCTCAGTTCCTGTTTAAGCTCATGTTGCTCTTTCCTCTTTTTCTTTGATACTTCATTTGTAACAAATAAGGGATACATAGTGATACCAAACTTGATCTGAGGTATTCTGGGGGAAAGAGGCCTTATAGGTAAGAAAGAGGAGCTCAAGCTTTGAATCTCAAGCTAGTGAAGTGGCCGAGTCAGTTCTGAGGGTCGAAACCGAGATCCACAGGTTAATGAAGAATGAAGATAGACAACTCAGATGGAGCATTATGGTAAGATCATAACTTCTTTTTTTATTTGCATTACTGTGTAACTTCAGCATTTTGAGTTCAGCATTGTCCTTCTTGTGAATTACATCTTCCTCTTTTTCAGTAGCTGTGCTTGTAATCTGTCTACTTTTGAATCTACTGTTTTGTCTTATCTAAAAAATCCTTTAGAGTTTCCTCTGTTATCTGATGCCTGTGTTATGTGGAAAGCTCATTACTACTGTCTAAAAGAACTGTAGTCTGATTTTAAGTTATTTCCCCTTGAAGGAAATACAGGTTTAATTCCACAACTTCTCTCAACCCCTTTCTTTTCATATGCCTTATTAGCAGTGGAGAGTGGTCTGATAAAGAAGCTTGGCATGTATGCAAACTCATTTGATATCTGAATCATATTTATTGGCTGAGTATACACATATACAAGGAATTTAACTGTGGTTTCAGTGACTCTCCAAGTATGAATTATATAAATGACATACATACAACTATTAAGAACAAGACAAACGACATACACTCAGCTATTAAAAACAAGACAAAAAAGTAAATATACATATACATACAAGGTGCAAAGTGCAGCTCAGTGCAAGAAATACTGGAATAAACTCTGAAAGAAACAAGTATTAACAATATGTAAACAATACTGCAGAATCCTCGGAGGCTTGGGAAAACTAATACCCCAACCTAATAAGCTGAGTTAACCATTTATGAACTTGATGGCCTGCGGGAAAAAACTGTTCTTATTATCTGCTTGTTTTGGTGCGTATTAATCTATAATGCCTGGCTGATGGTAATAGTTCAAAAAGATGGTGGTCTGGATATGAAGGGTCGATGATTATCTTCCCTGCCTTTTTCATGACTCTGGAATAGAATATAAATTGTTCTCGTAAATCATGATTTTGTTGATTCATTAATAAGAGTCATGCTTATGAGAAATGTGTAAGTCCTTCTAGGAAACCTTATGCCTTGTAAAACTCTGTCATCCGCATTACTGTAGCATACCTGTTAATTCAGCTACCTAATGCAAGTAGCTTGTTGGTGCTAGGAACAGAGTATACATCACCAGTGGAAGAAACTGAGTCCCTTGCTCAGAACACCATCCAGTACTGTGCAATAACCAACTCTAACATTCTAGCCATAGTTTCTTGAGCAATCCTTGGTGTGATATATAGATTTACAGTTATATGTAACACTCACTGCAGCTTCCCTGTGGTTAATACAAATCTACCTGTATTGTCTGTTTTGTATTTCTAGTAGCTTAAAGGCCATATTTCTTTTCAAAAGTATAGTACAACTCCTTTGACCTCCTGAAGGATATGATGAAACCTGCATAATTTATACAGAAGGCTCCCTAATTTCAAGTGTTCAGTGTAATTCAGATGCATTTCTTGCAGTAATACAAACATGATTATCCTGAGGGACACACACGTTGATCTTTTATACAGGATTTTGAAAAGTCATTAACATTCCATGATAAGATTGCAAAAATGAATTGTATAGTAGCTGCCGATCACTGTTACAGTATCTTCCTGTCTGACGTCAACCTTTAACTTTTGATTACACATACTACAAATAGATGCTGCACTTAGAAATAAGTACAATGTTATAGTAATTTCTGTTGCATAATTCAGAACGCTTGAAGGACATTTCTTGCCTTGTGAACTGTAAAGAACATCTTATAAGCTCTTAAATACATAAATCAGGAAAACTATAACATTCAGCTGTAATTTGATTTATACAAATCTTCAAATTCTGCAGTATAATATTTTACATTTTCTCTAGTGCATCTTCAGGTTGTATATGATCAGTCTGTAACGGAACATTGACTCTGAATGAACATATACTGCAGTCTTAGCTGTAGCTAGGAGAAGCTGATTATGCTTTCCCAATGCATCATTCATCCATTTCAGAGCCTCCATCCACTCCCCACATTGAATTATTGTCATATTTATTTATTTATTGCATTTGTTTGCTGGGAAGGTCCACTGGGCCAAAAAAGTGCCCATTTTCAGTGGAGGCCCAGGGAGAAAAGCTCCACAGTAATATATACAGTACGTACATTTTTAAATATACAATGTACAAATGTTGATAAAAACACAAATAGTACTTGTAACTATAGCAACAGTAAACAGTTTTTTGACAAATGAAAAGGTAATACACCTGTAAATAGATGTGACTACTGACAGTACAAATTGTTACTGATACAGAAAGAGGCAGTGCAGATGAGTGTAAAATATCAATCAACAATACATTTACACCAGAGTACAGAAGTGGATTATCTATCAGGAGTAAAGGTGATGGTCAGGAGGTAGTAGAAGATGGAGGGAGGACAGTTGGGAGTAGAACAGGGGATGAGGCAAAGACAGGTATGGAATAAGGGGAGAGATAATTTCAGGTTATGTGTTGTGAGGAGTTGGTGCATGTACATTGCCAATGGGAGGAGAGGTGTAGTTTCAAAGATTTTTGAAGATATATGTATTGCTGGTGAATCTAAGTGAGGGTGGGAGAGAGTTCCATAGCTTAGCAGTGGAAAAGGAGTGGAGTGTTTAACCAGCAGAAAGGTTGGGTTTCTCTACCTGTAGGAGCATAAGGTTTTCAGAGTGGAGAGGCCTATTTGGGTGATATATTATAAATAGATTAGAAAGAGCAAGGTAGCTGGATGGGTTGAATATTAGTAGTTAGTTGAGTATATGTAAGATGGTAAGGAAGTTCTAGCCAGATTAGTATTTGAAGAGAGGTACTTCTATATCTTCTATATTTTATATCTGTATTTCACTTTCAAAATATCTCATCCCTTGAGTTAAATGCCAAGGGCCAGGCAATAAATATTTTTCTGTGGCCAAATTAAATTTCATCTTAGCCTGAAATAGACTTAAAAAATTACAGACCAATTATTCTTTGTAAAAGCCTCTCTCATCCTTTGCATTTCATATTTATCTTGCACAGAACTCTGCAGAAAAGATGCTATTGCTTGCTAAATGTATTATTGTACTTTCGCTGATTCTTTGTAGCTTATTTTCCATCCAGACCTATAGTGTTCCTTTGAATGTTTCCTCGGTTCATTGAACAAAGTTCATCTACCTGGAAGTTTGAAATATTTAATAAACTAGCAACAGATGCACTAGTGTTAATGTATTAAGAATGGAATAAGTCAGCTTTGTTGCAGGTTAATACATCAGAAATGTATACCAGCTGTAATCCTACAGGAGAATAGACCAGAGCATGTGGTGTAGTGCATTTACAGATGCAAAGAACAGATATGCTTAGATAGAAAAGGAGCTGTTAGCATTAGTGTAGGTATGAGATAGTTTATGAATATTTCTGTAGTAAAGAAATTCAGGTGAGAGTAGATCATAAATCATTGTCTAAGTGTGTTTAGAAAGTGTTTGTAAAAGACACCTTCAAGATTGCAGAGGGTATTACTTTTTCTATAGAGATTGCAGAGGGTATTACTTTTTCTATAGACGTATGAACTAAAATGGAAATGCAAACGAGGCAAGGAGAGAATAGATCAAAAATCATTGCATAAGCATGTTTAGAAAGTCTTTTTAAAAGACACCTTCAAGATTGCAGAGGGTATTGCATTTTCTATAGAAGTATGAACTAAAATCGAAATGCAGACCAGGCAAAGAGTTGCAACTTAGCAGATATGTTGAGTATACTGTTCGAGAAATGTAAGAAATTGTTACAAAGATGAACTGGATGTTCTTTAAGCAATGTCATGTTTACCTTTGTGATGTCCTCCACTGGGCCAATAATCAAGGTGCCTCAATCCTCACCACTGACACCAGTGAGGGACTTTCACTTGGAACAAAAGTAGATACACTCACTATTTCCAGATGCAGCTCTCTGCACCAAGCACTATTTCCTTTAAGAGCACACAGGGAGCACACTCCAAGCTTGAGGGTAGACTTCCTGTCCATGCCCCAAATAAGTCTCCACCTTTCTCTCTGCAGAAACCAGTGCTCTGTGTCCCTGTTCCAAGTAGCTGACACACACACTTTTTAAGATTTGATTTTCACACACACACACACACACACACACACACACACACACACACACACACACACACACACACACACACACACACACACACACACCTGGGAAATGCTGGCACAGACCTACTAGCTATGACCCTCCTCTACCCAAACTATAAGGTAGAAACTGCCACCAGCCAGCTACTTTAAGGCTCTTACAAGGGTACCCAATTATACTGAGTAAAATTAATAGTAATACAAATTGTAGTGTTTGACCAATGCAGTAAGGCTTTCAGGAGCAGCCACAGTGTCACCAAATAAATATAAGCACTATCAAAGGTTAAAATATTATCTAAAAGATAGCCGCAATGAAAAGTTTAAATATAATGAATAAATAAAAGAACATGAAAATACTAAATATCTATGTACAATAAATACCAGAGTTTCAGTCACAGGAAATATTAAAAATAACACAGATGATAGATTCACACAGATACAGAAGGACAGTACGTAACAAATCTCACTATATTTTCATAAATTAAAGAATTACTGTTCCCTGGTTACTTACTAAAACAAATCAAGATGAAGTGGCAGATGCATGATCCTTGTTTGTCAGGTTTCAAAAACAGGCTGCCCTCAGACTTGTGTCTCATCTAGTATTAAAAACATAATTTCAGTGCCGGAATACAGAAGGACATCACATACAGCTGGTCATTTGACTACTGATCCCCACACTACCCCCTTTACTAGAAACTGAACCAGAATCTAGCACATATGTGTCATAATACACACACACACACACACACACACACACTCACACACACACACATAGAGCTTTGCTAAGTTATGTTATAGCATCTGGAAGCTATTAAACAATTTCAAAAGCTTCCACCCTTCCAGGGTAACAGTTAGTTCACCCTAGGGACAATACAGCAGGATTCCTAGTCCTGGTTTTCACAGACATTTTTTCTCTGGCTGCAATCAGAACTGTAAGATACAATTTTTATGGCTTAAACCAGGCAATTTAATTTCAGACTATTTTTCAAGCTAGCTGGACTGAGACTAACCTCGTCTCTTCCAGTATTCTCTGTTACAATATATTCATTTCAACAGTTACACCTGTATGTGAGACTGTATGGTATTCTTTTTCTATCATTCACGACCTGATGTTGGTACATTTATTTAACACAAGCAACTTTACAAATACATTTTCAACACAAGCACCTGAACAAATCAGTTTGATGTACAAATGACATATAATTCTTTACAAAACTCCAACTAGCTATGCTGGCATATGTTACACAGGGTCTACTTCACATGACTGAAAACTCAAAATACTGAATTTTATTTGACTGAGTTTCATTATAGTGAAAGCTTGCAATACTGAATTTCAAAATACTGAATTTTAAGCCATAGACGTGATGTGTGTTTCCCTTCACCTGTAACTTGCTTGTGATAAAAAAAAATTACTGCAACTTAGTGCCAACTGCCAGAATACCAATAGTAGCATAGAAAGTAGTGTTGTAGTGTTTCTAAATGTGGATATGTCTCTCTACATTTTTATGGGAAGTATGTAAACTAATATAGCGGATGTTTCATGCGCTCCCGGCAGTAGTGGCAGTGTGTACAGTACTGTAAGGTAAATAAAAGTATATCCCTTCTCCCCACTGTAGTACAGTCCTGGAATTAGTATATATAGTTGGGGGGGGGGGTAGTTTAGCCCCTCCCCCCCACACCTAGTTTGGTTTTATATCATCCAGTTTCTGTTAAGAGGGTAAGTAAGTAGTTTTTATGTTTTGGGAAGAGTTAGTCATTTGTGTTGCAAGTGTGCATATTTATGGCTTAACATTCAGTATTTTAAAATTCAGCATTGTAAGCTTTCAGTGTAATGAGACTCAGTCAAATTAGTTTTCAGTATTGTGAAAATTAAGTATTGTGGTCTCAGTCAAATGAAATTCAGTATTTTGAGTTTTCAGTCATGTGAAGTAGATCTATTATACATACACTGCCCTACTCTCTCTGAAATAGCTGGCACTACCACACATTGTCACATCCTTGACAAAAGAAAAAGTAAAAACTTCACAGTTGTACAGAAATGCAGTTGCTGAAAGATGCTACAGTGAAAGGATGGCCTGAGCCAAAGCCACCAGTAAAGAAAATTATTCTTTTTTGGCAAGGAAGAATTGTATTGCGGGCAAGATTTAGTGTTTGGAGTTGAAAAAATAATTGCTTCCAGTCAGCTGACAAGACAAATGCTTGACATGATACATGAAGCACATATGGGAATTGTAGAGTGTAAAGCTAAAGGAAGAAATGTAATGTTTTGGCCTAGAGTGAGTTGTACTATCTGCAATGTGTACCATAACAGCTTTTCCAAAAGAAAAGATGCAAATTTACCCAGTAATACGTAAACTGTGAGATCAAGTAAGCATGATTTTTTTAAAAGAGGCTATATCTCTTGTATGTATGATTGTGCCAGGTTCTCTGAAAAGTGGCAGACACAGCAAGTGTATGTGCAGTTTAATACATTAAGGTCTGTGTTCTTCAGCCGGAATGACCACTATTGTCGTACCTGATGGTGGTTTGCAACACAAAAGTCAGAAATTTAGATTTTTTTCTTGAATGAAAATTTAGACATATAACATTAAATCTGCTTATTGGAAGTGAACAGGTACAAGCCAAGAGAACTTGCCAAATAAGAAAAAGTCTTAGGTGAAGGAGTACTATAGCAAAAACTAATATGATTGTCCACTCACAGTTTTGCAGCACAGGATTACTCCATTGCAGAGACTGTAGTTTCTCATCAATTCAACTTTTATTGGGGAAGAGGGAAATTACCTAGTCTAATCTTCTGGTCTGCTGTTGCCTGAATACAGAAAAAAACATATGTTCTAGAAACTGAAGAAAATTGTCATATTTACAGGTTACAGATATGTTAGAGTACATAAGTCATTGCAAAGTCCAGAACCTGAGGCCGAAGTAGTTGGTCAAGCAACCAAACCAAAATCCCTTATTAGTGGGAAATGTGTAAAGTTACATAGAAGGAATTGTAAATAACTAGTGTAAAACACATGGCCAGACTTGGACAAAGGTGATGTAGCTGCCACCTAGGGCACCACTTGGCCAGAGGCACCTTTTCGTCTTTTCTTCTTGCTAACTAAAAATGTATTCTTGCTGTGGCACCCTATAATGAGGATGCTGCACACTTATTTTCTAGGTTTTGTACTTGGTCCTGTCCCATGATCTAGAAAAGGAATCACCCTGAAAGTCTGGACAAGAGTTTCCCCTTAAAATGATTGATTTAAAAAAAAGTTATGTGAGGTATAGGATATGGTTTCTTCCATGTGAATTATGCATGTTTTCCTGCTACCTGGTTGGGTTTTATCCATGTGATCTGGTTTCCTCCACAGTCTAAATATTTGCTATGGGTAACTAGAATTTCTCTGCTTCACCTGTGTGTTGCATGTGTGTGTGTGTGTGTGTGTGTGTGTGTGTGTGTGTGTGTGTGTGTGTGTACGAACGTATGTGTTTCTTGTCCTAGTCCAGGTTTGTCAGAGACAATATGTGTGTTGGTATCTGAAAACTTACAAAAAAATAATATCACAGATTATTATCAGTAGTCGTACACACCATACTGGAGGAGCAAATACATAGTTGCTGTCTGATGTGTATGTATTCTTCCATGTGAATTACGCATGTTTTCCTGCTACCTGGTTGGGTTTTATCCATGTGATCTGGTTTCCTCCACAGTCTAAATATTTGCTATGGGTAACTAGAATTTCTCTGCTTCACCTGTGTGTGTGTGTATGCGTGTGTGTGTGTGTGTATGCGTGTGTGTGTGTGTGTGTGTATGTGTGTGTATGAGCGTGTGTGTGGTTCTTGTCCTAGTCCAGGTTTGTCAGGGACAATATGTGTGCTGGTATCTGAAAACTTACAAAAAAATAATATCACAGATTAATATCAGTAGACGTACACACCATACTGGAGGAGCAAATACATAGTTGCTGTTTGATGTGTATGTATATATGCATGCATGTATAGGTTCATAGGTTGGTACCAGGCTATTGGCCCTAATTCCCTGGCTATTTATTCCCACAGTATTTACTTCTCTGGACCCCTGTCTAGCAGGGCGACTGATGTGATCCCTGGGGTGAATTTCCTATCTCCCATCCAATCATCAAGGTTCCTTTTGAAGAGGGTCAAAGAGGCACTCTGCTTGACATGTATGGGCAGTCTATTTCAGAGTCTGGGGAGTCTCTGTGTCAGGAACCTATCCCAACAGCATGTTATATTCATTGTGATGACAGGGTTTAGATCCCTGGAGCGTGCGTCTCTGAGGGACTGGGATTTCTTTAAGTGTAGCATGTCCAACAGCTCTGGGTTTGACATGGCCTTGTATGTTAAGCAGAGATCGCCTCTGAGTAGACGATATGTGACAGAGTATAGGTGGAGTTTTTTTAGACTGTCAGCATAGGGCATCTGCTTTTGGCCTGTGATTCTTTTATTAAGGTACTTCTGCGACCTTTCCAGTTGTTGCAGATGTCTTGAGAGGTACATACCAAACGGGGCATTGTATTCTATAATGGGTCTAATGAGGGATGAGTACAGTGAGACAATGACCTCCTTTTTTTTTGGATGAAAAGCCCTTAGTGATGAGGTGTGCCACATAGAAGGATTTCCTGACTGTTGTGGCGATGTGGTTATCGAAGGTGAGACCACTGTCCACGTGTCCCTAAGTCTCTTATCACACTTTCAGTGTTTTGTGTACTGCCACCTATGTGGTAATTCACAGGTACATATTTTTTCCCAAAGGGGATAACTATACATTTCTTGGCATTGAACTTGAGCCCATGGCTCTGGCACCAAGCATCTGTTTCTGTAAGGCCCTTTTGTAGAATATCCAGATCATTTTGGGATTCAATAATGGCTCCCAGTTTGCAGTCATCTGCAAACTTTGTTAGCCAGAGTCCATTAGTGTTGGCCTATACAAGAGCGGTCCCAGGACTGAACCCTGAATTTCTCCACTTATCACTTGTCTGAAGCTGGATTTGGAGTCAGCTACTTTTACAGTGTGGGTTCTGTCAGTAAGCCAGTTGGCAACCCATCGAGTGACGTAGGGATTAATGTCCAGCTTAGTAAGTTTATCTATGATTCCAGAGTGGGGGATAGTGTTGAAGGCCTTGGCGAGGTCCATATAGGCTGTGTGGACCACCTTACCCTTGTCCACGGCTCTGGAGACTGATTCGAAGAAGTCAGTCAAGTTCAGTAGACAGGATTGGCCCTTCACAAACCCAAACTGCGTGAGGTCCAGTGTTTGAAGGTTGCTGATGTCTTTGTTTATAAGTTCCATGATAATACATTCCATGGCCTTGCAGATCAGGCTTGTCAGACTGATGGGGCGATAGTTCCCGTGGATCCCCCCTTGTGGAGTGGGATAACTGTAGCTGTGCGCTGCTCAGTGGGCACGAAGCCTGAGGTGAGGCTATGATTAAACATAACACTTAGGTGAGGTGCCAGTTCATTTTGTAGTTCATGTAGTACACAGCCTGGGATGTCTTCTGGTCCCATGGATGCTGTATTTTTAGCTTTGGAGAGTGAGTTTTTTACTTGTGTGGCTGTTATTACTGGAATTTGGCAATCTTTCAGTATTGAGATGGGCCCTTTAGGGGGTGAGAGGGGGGTTAAGTTGGCACTAAATTGATCTGTCAGGATATTGGCAGTATCCTTGAAATCAGTATATTTAATGCCATTCTGTTGTAGCTCAGAGCAGATCTGAGCATTGCCATTTAAATTCTTGACATAGCTATAGAATGCTTTGTGGTTGTCTTTGGAATCTTTGGCAGTTTTATTTTCATAACTAGCTTTGGAGGATTTTATGAGGGATCAGCTTCTTACTGAGGCTGGTAAGGGAGTTTTTTGCATCCTGGGATTTTCCTCTTTTCTGCAACAGTTTCTTCCTTTTGTTGTAAAGTTTGTTTATGGCAAGGGACCACCAGATTGGCTTCCTTTTTCTGGAGGAGAGCGTCTTGGTTCTGTTGGGGAAGGCATGATTCATGCATGAGTGGATGTGCTCGTACAGTGGTGTAGTGTAGGATCCAGCAGTCAAACTTTCAGTTCCGGTCTGCATGGGTGTCATGAAGTTTGTCACTTCTGACTTGAGTAGCATGAAGTTGGCTTTGGAGAAGTTTTTTACTGAGGTTTCCTTATTGGGGGGGGGGGGGTGCGGGTGGGATGTGGATGTCAAGGGTGATTAGTTTATGGTCAGACCTGACCATTGCAGGGGTGACCATAGGTGTGGTGCATAGATTTCCCATATTGGTAATGACCAGGTCTAAGATACTTGGGCCCCTGGTGGGGCTAAGGATTAGTTGATCCTGGGGGTTGGAATTTTTGAATTCCAAGAACCATTGGGCCAAAGGTGTTGGTACATGAGTAGTTTTCCCAGTTAATGGTAGGGTAGTTGAAATCGCCCAGTATTAGGGTGTTTGGTTGTATCTTAATATTTTCCAGTATGTTTAGAAAGGTGTAGTGATAATCTTGAGGCATGGTGGGGAATCTGTAGCAAGCTAAAATTTGGATTGCAGTCTTACCTAGTGTTAGTTGCACCTGGAGAATTTCAGACGCATTGTGTTGGGCAATTAGCCTGGTGGTGTGAATATCCTTGGTGATACTCCTCCACCTTTAGTGTTTCGGTCCTGGTTTGGTGGCCGGAAAGTGTGGTAAGAGTTGTAGCCTGGTATTGCAGGGGTGCTCTCTGGAGCCTTGAACCAGGTCTCTGTTACTACACAGATATCGATGTTCTCCATTTTTAGGAGTGCCTCGAGAGTGCATTTTGAGGTTTAGACTTCCAGCATTATCTTCAGATTTTGCATGTTTGTACCTGTTACGGTGGTGGTTTTGTCCTTTGAACTTTGCCTAAAAAAGGCACTATAGGAGTGGCAAGAGCCTTAGCCAGTAACTTGAATCCCAGGAGTGACAGGTGCAGACCATCTCTGGCAAAGCATCGTGGTCTGTCGATCATGTCGTCCCAGGCAGAGAGGTACTGGATCCCTTTGAATGACACCAGAAGCTTAGCCAATTGTTGAGGTCAATTATATTGTCCTTATACTGTGGTATCGTTCTGGGTGAAGGCCAGATGTTACTCGGGGCTAGGGACATACCTGCCTAGGCCACATGATCCAAGTGCTCTTCCACGTCTCTTTTCATGTAGTCCAGGGAGGTACTTCTCAAGTCATTCACTCCAACATGTACAATGACAGAGTCATATTTGTACTTGTTGTGGAGTGACTTGAGTGCATGTGTTATGCGGTGGATCCTGGCACCCGACAGGCAGCTGACTGTAATTTTCTCTTTGTTCAGCCTGGTGAGTGGGGCATCAGTGCGCCTGACTATAGAGTCACCTATGATTAAAGTGTTGGGTACGTTGTCTTGCCTTAGGGCTATTGTTGGGTGGCACACTGGTGTTGTGAGGTATGTGACACTTTGGTTGTGATTGGTGTTTGATGTTCATAGTGTTTCACTGCTGCAGTCATTACTCTTGGGTTATTCTGCTGGCAGGTTACCCGCAGTCGGCCTGAATTCCAAAGTCCTGGTCCGGAGTTGGTTGCTGTCGCCTCTTCCCTGACGTCAGTGTGCCAGGGGTATAAAAGATGCAGCCGACGCCATTTTCTTCAGTCTTTCTTGCCGTACGGTGCCCGAAGCAAAAGCAGTTCGCAAGTGCCGGTCGGCCGACTCTTGAGATTTTCAATAAAGCTAAGTACCCCATTGGGGAAACTTTTTTTCTTGCTCCAGACCGATGTCAGAAAAAGTTAACAATTGTATTTCTTGTGGGAAGCAAATACCTCATAAGGATTTTCATTCTTACTGTATTTCTTGCCTAGGCCCTGACCACGACGTTGCTAGCTTTCGGTTTTGTGCTAGATTTAACCAACACACTATTAAGCGTTGGTACGATTTTGCTTTTCATTACTTTGGCCGAAGGTTTAATTATATAATGCCTTCGGAACAGCCGACGACAGGTGTTTATAAAAAGCACAAGGAAAGGACAGGCATCCGAGGTCCAAAACTGACGACGAGGCCTCCGCTAGGCCAGTCGCCGGTTCTCAGTGAGGTGCTTTCGCAGCCCCCGAACCCCGCTACCTCAGAGCCACAGTCCGCTTCCGACTCCCACGTGGAGACAACTAGGCCTCTGGATACTCAAGGTATTGGACACTCGGAAACTATTTCCTCAGATGGGTTGGGAGCCGCTGAGCAGGCATAGTCTTCTGAGGGTGTTTTTTCAGACCTACACAGTTATATGTCAAGCCAACCTCAGCTTCCAAGGCAAAGACTAAAACAGCTTTAAAGAGAAAGAAACAAGTACAGCATTCTCCTAGACAGACTTCCATGCCTAAGAAACAGATGCTTAAAATGGCTGAAGACCTAATTACTTTGATCAGGTGTTCCCATCCCCCTCCTGATAAGAGGCCTAGGCAAGACACAGAATATGATTCTTCTGATCAGGTTTCCATTTCCTCTGACGCCTCTTCAGAACAGGGATACTCTCTTCCTCCCTATGAGGATTCTGATGCTGAAGAATCTATTCCTTCAGCTTCTCCTCCTGAGGATTATTCTTTTGGAGAAACCCTGCATACCATGAGGGAGCATTTTCGCTGGAAGAGCCAAGATTACTCAGAATCTAGGAAAAGGCTCAGAGACTTTCTTTTACTGCCTCAGCACAGACCTCTTGCTATACCACCTGTTCTAGACATTGTAGATGATGTATTTTCAGAGTCTGGCCTGTCTCCTGACTCTTTACCCCTTGCACCTGTTAAGCCAGACAGATACTACAGGGTTCCAGATTCTCATAAATTTCTATATAAAAACCCTGCTGCTGACCCAGAAACTATATCTCAGCATCCCAAGGGGGTCAAGGCTTCCACTGCAAAAAACCCTGTCCCCTCTGATAGGGTTTCTAGGGCACTGGACAGATGGGGGAAAAATGTTTACACTTCAGCTACCTTGGCTGTAAGGGCTTTAAATTGTCATTTTCATATGCTTAAATTTCAGCAATAATTGTCACTGCTAAAACAGAAAATGTTGACAAATTCTGAATGTTCTGAAAACAAGGAAATGCAGGATTTATTGCATGCAGCTGAACAAGTGGGAAAGCATACTTTGCAATGTGGTTTTGATTCACTGGAGGCCTCTTGCAGGGCCGCTGTTACAGGTTCTGTCATTAGAAGGCATGCTTGGTTAAAGGAACAGAATCTCCCTGATCATGTTAAAGCAAAATTATTGGATGCTCCATTACAGCATGATACTTTGTTTGGTGTTAGGGCAGAAGAGGTCTCGAAGAAAATGGAGGATAAAGCGAAATCTATGCAGACAGTAAAGGATTTCTTACAGGTACAGCCACCCAGATTTAGCAGGAACTGGCCTTCTAAGAATTGGTCCTTTCCAGTGTCAGACAGGCCACAAAGAAGCAGACCCCATCCCCAAGGCTCATACAGGCCCAAACAATGGGGGTGCTTCTACCTCCAAAAGCGGAGAAGACAAAATCACAGCCATATAGGAAACAGTCCCAATGACTTTCCTCTGCCAGTGCCAGGCACTTATCTTTTGGCAGCACCCTTAGGGGGAAAGCTAGCACTTTTTTCACAAAATTGGCACATGATCACCCAGGACAAATGGGTCCTAAATATAGTCTCTCAGGGCTACAGGTTCCACTTTCACACCCTTCCAAAGGCAAAAGGTATGCCAGACCTGCCACACAATCAATGGGCAGAGGCACAAAAGCAAGTTTCATCTCTCATGGACATGAGGGCTATTCAGCGAGTACCACAGCAAGAGCAGGGACAAGGATCTTACTCAAGACTTTTCTTAGTACCCAGAAAGGACAAAGCCTGGAGACCAATACTGGACCTGTCTATTCTAAACACTTTTCTGGACGTTCCAAAATTCAAAATGTTGACTCTGCAGCAGCTTCTGCCCATGCTGGGCAAGAAGGCTTGGCTTGTAACTTTGGACCTCAAAGAGGCATACCTGCATGTCCCAATCTTGCAGAAGATACCTCAGATTCATAGCTGGCTCAATGCACTACCCTTTGGCTTATCTACTACGCCCAGGGTCTTCACAAAATGCCTGGCACCAGTAATTGCATTTTGCAGACAAAGAGGAATTCAGATATATCCCTACTTGGATGACTGCCTTATTCAAGCAGAGAACAAACACATTCTATTGAAGCATCTGGCGTTTGTAAAAAGATTACTAATTTGCCTGGGGTACACAGTAAACAAAAAGAAATCAAAACTAGTACCCTCTCAAGAGATAATATTCCTGGGTGCAAGCTTAAATACAACTGCCCAGATGGCTTATCTCACTCCAGACAAACAAAGGCAACTGACTTCTTACTTTGAAAAGATGGCAACAAAGACCCAGTTATCTGCAAGAAAAATTCTGCAGACTTTGGGCTTCATGGCATCCTGCATTCTGCTAATTCCATATGCAACACTGCAGATGAGGAAGCTATAATGGTATCCAAAAAGTGTTTGGACTCAACATTGCAACAGTCTGGAAGCATTAATTACCCTCATTCCCTGCTTGCAACAGGAGTTTCGATGGTGGGCACAGGCCTGTCACCACAACAAGGGACATCAATTCACTTTACCCACAGCCAGGCAGACACTAACAACAGATGCATCAGATTATGCCTGGGGGGCCCACATGGCAGGAAAATATATTCAGGGCACATGGCCCGCAAGCCAAATGCATCTTCACATCAATCAAAAAGAGATGCTAGCTGTACAGAATGCCCTGACAGCCTTCAAGGATCTACTTCATCCAGGACAACTGCTGATAAAGACGGATAATACTACAGTCATGTACATAAACAAGCAGGGAGGCACACATTCTTACCCCCTCTACAGACAAGCCATGATTTTGTGGAACACAGCATTGACTTATCAAGTACACCTGCAACCACAATTCCTGCCAGGAAAGACAAATACTCTGGCAGACGAACTAAGCAGAAACCTCATGGATCCTCACGAGTGGAAACTAGATCCACAAATCTTCAGCATGATAACAAAAAAATGGGGATGCCCAGACATAGATCTATTTGCCTCCCCTCACAACTGTCAACTACAGAGATTCTGCACAAGGACTTATCACAAACAAGCATGGAAAGTGGATGCTCTGTCATTCAGCTGGAAAACCCTTACAGCATACGCCTTTCCTCCACTGCCTCTCCTCCCCAAGGTACTCCTAAAAGTCAGACAAGAGAAGCCAAAAATGATACTGATTGCCCTGGACTGGCCATGCCAACACTGGTACCCAGTCCTAAAGAGCTTGTCTCAAGGCTCAGCCTGGACATTACCTCATATTCCTCATTTACTGACTCATCAAAATGATCAGATCCTGCACAGCCAACTCAGAACCTTAAATCTGGCAGCATGGCAGATAATGTAGCCATTGAGAACACACCTGTCTCTAAAGCAGTTATGGATGTTATTTTGGAGGCCAGGAGGCCCAGCACCAGAAAATTTTTTGCAGAAAAATGGAAGAGATTCTGTGCTTGGAACCAGGCACAAGGAATTGACACGCTTGTACCAAATATTCCTCAGATTTTACAATACCTAACTGAGATGCTGGACAAAGGCCTATCCTTCTCATCAATTAAGATCCATGCCTCTGCCATTTCAGCTCATTACAATACGGACCCACCTATTTTTTCACATCCACTGCTAAGGCAGTACCTCAGAGGGGCCAAAAACATAAGACCTTCAAGGAGAGCACAAATACCTGCATGGGACCTCAATTTTGTCTTGGAAAAGCTCACACTGCCTCCTTTTGAGCCAGCCAATACAGGTGAGATAAAATTCTTATCATGGAAAACAGCTCTGCTCCTAGCAGTAACTTCAGCAAGAAGAGTCTCAGTTACAGGCATTAATGTCTGTGGAACCTTTTATTATTTTCCATCCGGACAGGGTTTCTGTAAGGACAAACCCAACATTTATGCCTAAGGGTAGTGTCCAGTGTGGCTCTTAACCAAACCATTCATTTGCCTACCTTTTATCTAAACCCACAGAATAAAGGGGAGAGACTTCTGCATTCTTTGCACATACACAGACAGTTACGCTTCTACTTGGACAAAACTAAAGCTTTCAGAAGGACTGAGCAACTTTTAGTGGCATATGCTGCAGGATCACAAGGAAAGGCTATTTCAAAGCAGACTATTTCAAAATGGATAGGCCACTGCATTCATTTCTGCTATTCACAACATGGCAAATCAGTGCCTAAGGGCATTAGGCCACATTCAACCAGAGCAGCAGCCACTTCAGCAGCCTTCCTCAGAGGAGTACCAACCAAGGATATTTTGGAGGCTGCAACTTGGACTTCAGTGCACACTTTTACAAAGCACTACCACTTACCTCTTTACTCTAAATCCAGAGCAGGCTTTGCCACTGCAGTTCTGCAGGGCCTCATAGCCACTCCTAATTCTATTTAGGCCCAGTCACCCAACCTCAGCTTTGGGATTCAACCCAAGTGTAATGACTGCAACAGTGAAACACTATGAACATAGTACAGTTGTGTACCTACCATAAATGTAGATGTTCGAGTGTATTCACTGTTGCAGTCCAGGTTACCCTCCCATCATCCCCCTTTCATTGCTGGGACTTATCTGTACTTCTCTATTCTATGCAACCTATGTGGTGTATTTGCTTGTGGATGAAGGTAATGTGTTACTGCATGCTTTTTTATAAGCAGAATTTTTAGCCTACCCTTTTGGGGGCACCTGATATCTGGGGCAAGAAAAACTGAAGAAAATGGCATCGGCTGCATCTTTTATACCCCTGGCGCACTGATGTCAGGGAAGAGCCGACAGCAACCGACGCCGGACCAGGACTTTGGAATTCAGGCCGACTGCAGGTAGCCTGCCAGCAGGATAACCCAAGTGTAATGACTGCAACATTGAATACACTCAAACATCTACATTTATGGTAGGTACACAACTGTACTTTTCTTCAGACAGAACAAGTTATATGCCAGCAACAGGCAAGAACAGAACTGAGCTTTACGATAACCCTGATTTCCTATATCTTTTTTTATTTTAATGTTGTAAAAAGTTTGATATTAAAAAAAGACTTTCCCAAGATCAGATGATGTTATAAAGCTTTTATGACCTCTTTTGATTGATTCCTATAATTATTGTGCAATGTTTTATATGACCTGCTAATTATCCCTTTTGCAACACCAGCTTTTGTTCTAGATACAGTTAAAAACTCAACCAGTGCAGGTCTTTCACTTAGGATTCCCCTGTCCTTTTCTGTTTGCCCATATTCTGATATCAATACCTAAAAGGGAATGACGTCACTAGCCGGTAATCCAAATGTCTTCTTAGCATCTTCCCATTCTGTTACCTTTCCTTCTTTAATTATTTGTTCCCAATAAATTGGTTTCTTTGCTAGCTTCCTCCAGTAAATTCCAGCTCTTTCTTGTCTATTCTCTGTACCCCCAATTGAAGACAATCCTATCAGCAGAATGTCCTTTCTCCATTCCCGTTAGGTTAGTTCTCAGTGTACTTTTTTCTACTTTATGAATGTAATATTGTATATGACTGTTATTCTCTAAGGATCTGCAACCAAAATCACATTTTCCTTATTTCTTGAATTACCCCCCGCTTCATTATCACCCCTTTCGAGTTTGAATTGTAGTTTTCTGCTTGTGTTTTATATAAGAGCCTTATCTGTGTAGCTCTGAAGTACTCCTTCAAATCAGGTAATCCTAAACCTCCTTGCTCTGTTGGGAGGATTAGTTTAACCCACGTGATTCTTGCTCTCTTCCCCTCCCAAATAAAATCCTTCAACTCTTTATTAATTATTCTTCACAACTTATCCTTTGGTTGATAAAAATATTCCTGAACTGTGTATAAAACTAAAAACATTTTACTGCTTGTATCTTTCTGTCCATAGGCAAGAGCTTCCAGTTTCTCAGTTTTTGTATTATCTTATGTTTAGTCTGTTCCCACATATCCTTAGCTGTCATAACCAAATCCTTTTTAATCTGTACACCTAAATGGCTTCCTATTGAAATGTCTCTCTGGTGTTAGATTGGGATGGAAAGTAAAAACAAATGGCTAGAGGCATATGTATTATATTGCTGAGGGTATAGGAGAAAAAAAAAGTACTTTGATAAAACATACAAAGATAAAAATACTTCAAATAGAAGGAATGAGCAGCCCAAAACTTAACAGGTGAGCAGAGTGCTGTTATATGACAACAGTTCTGAGTGCAGCACTTTGCCATTGATCAGTTACTGTCACACACACCGTGCCCAGACTACCACAGAAGGGTACTTGCTGAGTGCAGTGCTGATGCTTGACTGTTATAGAAAGAGAAAGCAAATTATGCACACTACGTCTGCAAAGTCAGAATAATAAATGCTTGTTTTAAACAAATGACAACAATGTTAGTCACTTATCCATAGACAGCCCCTGCATTCAACAATTACAAGCAAATTTATTCACTGAATACACCTCAAATGTCAGATGGAATAAAATAAAAATAACAACACTTGAACAAAATAATCTTTTATCCTTCCACCATGCACAAGCCATGTATGCACAAGCTGTAAATGACTCCACTTCCTCATCGATCCCGTCATTAGTTTGTCCAAGTATGCACACTTAACTGACATCAAAATAAAACAATTCCCCAAATGACACCTTCAGTAGTATATCCATGTATGCACAAGCACCAAAATAAAACATGTCCCCCAGTGCCTCGTTCAGTAGTATATCCATGTATGCACAAGCAGTAAAATAAAACTTTCCCCTTAGTTGCCCATTTGGTAGGATATCCATATGTGCGCAAATACTTCAGTGACATCAAAATGAAACATGTCCCCCAATGATCCTTTAAGTAGTTTGTCCAGGTATATACTAGCACCAAAATGAAACATTTTCCCAGTGATCCCTTCAATAATTTGCCATGTATGCACAGGCACCAGAATTAAACATTTCCCCCAATGACCCCTTCAGTAGTTTATCCATGGTCTGCACAAAGCACTTCACTACATCAAACTGAATAATTTCCTCCAGAGGTCCCTTCAGTAGTTTGTCCATATATGCACTCTCTTTCTCTGTCTTTCTATATCTTTCTCAGAAATATAGAAACACACTCACTTAAAGTACTTACCTTCTTCACACATCCTGGCACTAGCACACACACGTGTCAGCAAAAAAAGACTTTAAAATGAATAAAAAAAGTCTTTTGTTATGTCTGTGCTTCCTATTTCACTTTAACTCATTGATTCCAATGGTGCTCAGGAAGTTTGCACTGTAACTTCCAATGGGCGGAGCCTAAGCCTTTGAACAGAGTCAAATTAGGTCCTCACATTTCAAACAAATGTTCATATCTTTGGAACCATGGGGGGGGGGGATGAAAGAAGTATACATGGCAAACTCTTCAGTACAAACTAGTTTTATAATGGTAGTATTCTTTAGGTTGTAGGTCTTAAACAAAATTTATAAGTTACAGTAAACACAGTAAGAATTACATTTGTAATATTTTGCAAACAGCTTACAATATCTCAGCAGCCACTCAAGTTACGCACATACTGTCAGGAGCATTTTATTCATCTAGCTAAGAGCTTTCATATGAGGCTAAAGAGTTCTGTATGTGTTATTTAGTTGTTGAGATATTTAGAAAAATGTGAAAATTCTATTACATAAATTAATATCATAAAAACAACAGTTAGCATCTATTTACCTGTACTTGACAGAGGTCAAATATTAATGCAGTTCAGTTTCCCATTGTGTAAACTTTAAGATGAAATCTTTTAAAACCTTGTACATAGCATGATTTTGGAATTACTGATGCAAAATGAACAATCAATATTTAACACCTAGAGGTGTCAGTAAGAGTTAACTGCAGATGCACCTGGAGGCGTCACTCAGATGTAATGAGTTCACTATTTCTTTCTTCTTGGCTAAGGCTGCCTCAGTCACTTGAGGCAGACTGACCAATAGGAAGGGCTCTTGATTGCATCATGTAGCGGTCCGGTGAGTCACTCATTTGAATGACTTGCCGAATGCTGCCAAAATCTGTTTGATGATCAGGAAGTCTAATGCTTCTGAAACAGACTGGTAATTTTAAGAAGGTTATTTATTTTTTTGGATGTGCAGGGTTCCAAGGACCCAAAATACAACAGAAAGTCAACTGTTATCTTTAATTTAAAAATACTAATTTACTTTCTGAGTTGGGGCATTTCTTTTTTTCTCTCTCTCTCTTTTTAGCCTGGGGGGGCTGTAGCCCAGTAGTCCAGTACCATGAACCGCCCTTGGTGAGTAATGCAACAGAAGCTAAATAATCACAACCTGAATACATACATAGTTCAAGGAATTGCTCATGTGTAAAGCCATACGGCTTCCTTTTTTAATACACACATTTAAAAGTATGCTGCCTTACTGTCAATAGACATCGGTTATTTAAAGTACTAGGACTTGCTGTGGCATGTAG
This sequence comes from Protopterus annectens, assembly GCF_019279795.1. Classification (NCBI taxonomy): domain Eukaryota; kingdom Metazoa; phylum Chordata; order Ceratodontiformes; family Protopteridae; genus Protopterus; species Protopterus annectens. Next base: position 524,364,931 of record NC_056747.1, on the reverse strand, counting down.
CCTTAACTGCCAATGCAGCCGTTTGATCTCTAGAAGAGTCTCCATGTCACCACCCCATGCACCCTGGGTAGTGGTTTCTAATTTTCTAAACTCAGAAAAAAAAATGGGAATGTTTGTATAACGCAATTTTTTTGTCTTCTAATATGTTAAATATTATAATAAATTCTTTATTATATGGCAGGCTATTTTAATACCTTACATGCTGTATGTCACAAAGCCAGATTCACTGCATCATTGCATCCCTGCATCATTGGTGTTAAAATCAAAGTTTGCTTCTATTATTTGAAACTGAACGATGTTTACTTAAGGGTTGACATAAATGTAATAACAGCACTTACAAAAGCCACAGATGCAAGTTTCATTATATTTTTTTTCTGTATGCAAAATGTCACAATGTTTCCATAGTTTCATTTCCAAGTAGGTATTTAGATTTGTATTGTTTATATATATATATATATATATATATATATATATATATATATATATATATATATATATATATATATAAATGGGGGAGGCTGGATTACCCATCTTTTGTTATAGCTGTGGATTACCTTTCAAAATTTTCCAGCTGTTGTTGGTAACCTGTCTAATATTAGAGGAAACAAAGCTGTACTCCAGTGAGAAACTATGACTGAAATTACCTTGGTGAGATCACCCATTGCTGTAAATTCACCATATGTCATCAACATAGGTTTATACGTAGTGCCCTTTTTGTCGCAACATCAGAAACATTTTGTCAGATTATATTACTTTAGTAATCTCTGTCCAAAAACATCTGTTTTAAAATATTTAGTTCCTTAAGGAACAAATTATTAGAAATCGGTCTGGATAACCTGATGGCTTGAGCCTTAACTAAATTATGTTTGACAAATTTGGGGTATCTACTTTGTGCTTGTAAATATGTTGTTACTGAAGGTGGATTTATGATACCTTGTAGAACATATTTATCTGTCCAAGTTGTTACATCCAGAAAATGTGAATTGTCTTGGCCATTTACATAAGGAACAAGAAATTGTCACATTGTTCAAAAGCTTCAAAACATTTAGCTCTAGTTTTTATTCCTTGTTCGTGTGTACAGATATATAAAATAAAAGTATATTGTTCCCTCCGTTACCTATCAGCAAATTTGCAAATAATGGTACTACTCCTGCACCCTTAGATATATCCCTACTTTTTGATCACACATGTTAAAAATCCATGAAAATTAGTATCCTGGAGGTAATCCTGTCCTATTTCTAAAAATATTTTTGGGGTATCACTCTATAAATCCCTTACGTCGGCACTGACAAGCAAACATGCCTCTGAAAACTTTACTTTTTTCAGTAACTCAAAAATGTTTCAACAGTCTCTTAAATAGGAGTTTGCCCCTTAAGCAAGCTTAAATAATCTGTCAGTAAAAATGGTTGCTGGCTCGGTCTTGGAACCTTCCACAGAAATGATTGATCTGCATGGTGTTTTAATAATTGATGTATTAATCTTTAGATTCCAAAAAGGTGGCAGTATAGCATATTCAACATAAAGAACATACAAATCTATAGAAATACATTTGTGCACACCAGTTCTAATATTCGCTATATTTTTTGTTTGTAAGCTTTATTTGTCTGCCTTGTAATTGTTAGCATCTTGCAGTTCTAAAATGTATCTTGCGGTGTTTAGGAGCACTATTTGCCAGTGTTATCTGCTTTCATTATTTTTAATTTCTTGTTTTTTGCATAAAGTGTGTAGAGCAGTTCTTGCGAAGTACTAAGATTATAGTTTCTTTTGTGTAATCATTTTCAGAACTGATCTAATCAGTTTTTGCCATATTACAAGGTACAGAACTAAACCCTTGCTTATAACATTCAGCTCAGTAATAGAAAGCATAAGAAAACTCAAAATACCTGAAAAGCAGATGGTTTTCTTCTCACTAATTGTAAGAGTTCATTCTTCTTGATGACCAACCATAATTCCACTCTGTAATTCTTGATCTGATGTTGTTAATCTTCTTTCCATTCATCACTGATGGGTTCAGTTCCAAGCCATCGGAACTGAGTCGGCCTTTTTACCAAGCTCATGCCAGCCAAAAAAACTCATGACCTAAGTCTCTACCCAGAATGCCCTTCTCCCTGTTACCTCAGATTTTGTTTGCTGCGTAGCAGTAAATTCACATTTCAGCCGAGCTCTCAGCTAAGTGGAACTTTATTTGATATTTGTGTGGAAAATTTTCTATAGCTTCATTTTTTTTTATTGAGTGAATAGTATTTCTAGTGTGTTTTCTTCTGGTAACTGCACTGCATTATACTCTCTCTCTGGCAAAATTTTTGGGAATAACGATACATTGGGAGAAGTCAAATCTTACTCCTACACAACAAATAGAGTTCATTGGAGCAGTGTTCAATACTAAGTCCTGTCTAGTATCACTCCCAATTCACAGACTCCACCGTTTGAGGCTTCAGCTCAGAGTGATACTCTCTCAAACAAAAGTCTCAGCAAGGGAAGTTCTTCAGGCCCTAGATTCAATGGCAGCTTCAATCCCGATAGTACCTGTAGCAAATCTACATATGCGGATCCTGCAATAGCTCCTTCTTTGTCAATGGTTCCCAAACTATTACCCCCTCTATTACCAGATTTGAATAACCAACTCCTGCAAACAGAACCTCATTTGGTGGATGAGGCCAGAAGTACAACTTTGGAGTCGCCCATTTCAGTTCCCTCAGCCCAGAGCCATTGTGACCACTGATGCTTCCCTGATTGGGTGGAAGGGCCATTTCAAAGGAAATACAGTCCAAGGCACATGGTCCATTTCAGAGGCCCACCTGCATATCAGTGTTCTGGAACTGAGAGCTGTGCTGTTAGTGTTGCAGAACTTTCATTCGTCTCTCCCTTTCGGAACAATTGCGATTCAGTCAGACAGTATGTCAGTGGTCTGGTATATCAACAAGCAAGGAGGAACCAAGTCCTACCCCCTATGCCAAGAGGCCATGAGAATTTGGCAGTGGGCGGTAGCTACCAACCTCTTTTTGATAGCAACGCATATCCCGGGAAGCTCCAACGTGATTGCATACAAATTGAGCAGATGCATTCTAATGCCTCACGAGTGTTTTTTCAAACCCGAGGTGGTGACAGAAATCTTCAGCCACTGGGGCCAGCCTTGCTGCAACCTTTTCGCCTCCCCATCAAGCAACAAGTGCAGCAGCTATTTTGCCCTGCTTCCCCCGGAGGGAGAGTCACCGAAGGATGCTCTAATCCACGATTGGCCCATGGGACTTCTTTACGCTTATCCTCCCATCCCCCTGGTTCCACAATTTCTAAAGAAAGCTCTTCGGTTAAGATGCAAGGTGGTCCTCATAGCTCCGTTCTGGCCTCAACAAGTTTGGTTCCCCTTCCTTTGGCCTCACCTAGTATACTCTCCATGAATTCTGGACCCTCTACCAGATCTAATTACTCACCACCAAGGGTTGAGTCACCCAAATCTGTCCAGTCTCAAGCTGACAGCTTGGTTTCTCCACTTCCATTAGTCGCCAGGCAAGCTAATCTTCCCTCATCTGTTTGAAACATAATTCTAGACTCTCATAAACCATCCACGAGAAGACTATATCAGGATAAGTGGAAAAGGTTCTCCATCTGGTCCAAGGATAACATGCTAGACCTGCATTTGTTTCCAGTAATTGCAGTGTTTCAGTGCTTGGCTAAGGTTTTTGATGGAGCCTCTGCCTCTACCGTATGAGTACATCTAGCGGCAGTTTCTAATTTCCACAATGGTATAGATGGCACCCCTTATCTCTTTACGCCTTTGCAAGGCCTTCCTCAAGGAGACGTCTCGTATCTGGCCTCCTGTCAGACAACCCGTGGAACCATGGAACCTCACTTTAGTCCTTCAGTCTTTGACTCGAAAACCTTTTGAACCTGCTGCAAAGTGTGACCTAAAGTTTTTGTCTTGGAAATCCTTGTTTTTGGTAGCCATCACATTTGCCAGAAGGGTCTCGGAGCTGCAGGCATTGTATATCAAGAGGCTCTATCCGGTCTTTCATGAAGACAGAGTATCACTTCAGATGAATCCATCCTTCCTTCCCAAAGTTGTTTCTAAATTCTCCATAAACCAGACCATTGATCTACCGGTGTTCTTTCAGAATTTTGCCAATAGAGGAGAGTACTGCCTTCACTCCTTAGACACGCATAGAAAATTGAGATTTTACATAGACAGGACCAAACCTGTCCGTAAATCTGAACAGCTTTTCATCTCCTTTTCTGAGCCCAGAATGAGGGAGGCTGTTTCCAAGGTAAAATTGTCAAAATGGCTAAGGGACTGTATATGTTTCATCGATTCCCTCAGTAATGAACCTATGCCCAAAGTTAAAGCTCACGCCACTAGATCTATGGCAACATCTGTAGCTTTCCATTCCAGGGCTTCCATGGATGACATCTGTGCAGCAGCTAATTGGGCTAAGCCTCATACCTTTATTGATCATTACAAATTGGACCTGGTCTCCACAGGGAGAGCTGCCTTCGGCTTAGTGGTACTCAGGATTGTTCTTCCATAAGGACCGCCCATGGACCTCAAGGTAGCTTAGGATTTTGTCCCATCAGTGATGAATGGAAAGAAGATAAACAACATCAGATAAAGAAGTTATTTCTTACCATAAAGTTCCATCTGTGTTGTTTATCTTCTTTCATTCATCACTTCCCACCCTCCTTCTCCCTCCAAAGGCTCCTGGGGGATGCTTTGGGTCTAAGTGGTGTCCTAGGGTATTTGCGCATAAGTGGCCTCAACTTTACTTCTTTTTCTCTAGCAAACTCGATCTGAGGTAACAGGGAGAAGGGCATTCTGGGTAGAGATGTAGCTCGAGAGGATTTTTGGCTGGCGCGAGCTTGGTAAAAAGGCCGACTCGGTTCGGAGGGCTCAGAACCAAACCCATCAGTGATGAATGAAAGAAGATAAACAACACAGATGGAACGTTATGGTAAGACATAACTTTTTTTAGTCCCCATGACCTAGGTTGTTATGAAATAAGCTTCTCCTGCTGATACTTGACATCTTTCCTGCTATTCTGCAGTTTTGTGTGATCTCCTGTGAAGGAAAGGAGGGGAGATGTAGTTTCGTTTTCTTAAAAAAAAAAAAAATCTGATGCCTCCCCATTGGTAGAATTCCATGCCTGTCTTGTTTTAATATTGTTTCATATTTCTCCAGTTCATTGTTACTACCTTGTTTCTGTTACTGTAGTATGCTTTGCAATGAGTATAGTCTTGGAGGTCTCTCAGAATTTTTTTTCCTGGCAAGTGCATGAGAATCAAACTTCTGTGGCCTAACAAAAATGTCATTATAGTTTGAATATTTACACCGAAAGAACTTGTGTTAAATAATGTATTTATTTAAGATATCCGGCAAAGTGGTCAAATCCTTTGTTACGTCTAATCATAATATTCATAACATAACAGCCCAGTTGGTTAAAATGTCTCCTAATTTATTGTAGACTTGTCATTGTTCAGTAATGCTGTTAGGGCATTTGAGTATGTAGACTCCGTTGGCTGCACATTTTTTCTTTTACAAATTCTATCATGAAAGAATTGCCCCACTGAAAATTACCACATTTGGTTTTCTCCCCAAAATCTTTGCTTGACATATTAGTGTTTACGTTACTAGGTGAAAATTTACCTGTTGGAGCAGTAGTACTAACACTAAAGGACTTCATAGGGACCTTTTAGTGACTTTCTTGGTAACTGCATTGATTGGCTTGCCAGCTGAAGGGGCTGTTTGTTCAGTGTGGGTGTTGGGAGTTAACAAAAAGACTGGTTGGTAGAAGGAAGTAAAATGCTAATAGTGGAAACTGAACCCTGTTCATTTTATCACTTTACCATTAAGCTTGTTCACCGCCAACTCTGCTACCTGTTTTGTTTACTCCAGTCTTTGAGTTAAGCTGCTTCATGACAAGATAAAATATACTGAGTGAAGAGTCAAAAGAAAGATGTCTAGAAGCTACAAAAGTGTTCTGTGATTCGATAAACATTTTTAGGAGACAAAATCATTAAACCCCTCAGTAAACACTACAGGCAAATGCTGTGAGGGTAAAACCCTGAATACAGCCCAGGCAACCAGAGTTTGATTATTAGCTCAGGTGTCTGAGGTACTGAAGGCTGGATAAGTCCAACCTGGGGTGGTGCATTCATGTGCACCTCATGATAAATCTCCAGCAGAGGCTAGGGATGTGCAAGGGTGTGCTTTCCAAGGGAGGCAGGGATAGTGGTGTGTTGCCATGCAGGCTGGATGATTTGCCAACATGAATCATTGCTCGTTCATCCTAAGCATGTTGCTGGTGCACTTGGGGTAGGGTGAGAAAACTGTAGGGTGCAAATAAAAAAAAAAAAAAAACACTCCTGGCAGCAGTATGATGCTGCACCAAGATCTTCAATCTCTTCATTGGCCCCAGCCTTGGGCCAGGGTTAGCCTGGAGAAGGCTAAATCAGATCTGGCAGACCCAGTGAAAGAGGAGAGGACCTGGAGGCAATCCAGATAACCTGAGAAGTGTGTACTAAGACCAGCATCTTCTGAACAGCAATCCACAAGGAATATAGGACTTCATTATAAGGATTTAGTGCTTTTACCTCATTCAGGGCTTCATCAGAATGAGTAACTATTCCTCATCACTACTTGTATGCAGCTGTATGAGTAGCACATGACAAAATCTGACTAATCACAACCTGAGTAACAAACGAAGTTCAACGAATTATTCTTATTTAAAACTATATTGTTTTCTTTTTTAATATGAATATTTAAGACTGTGCTGCCCTGCTATTTGGGTTCCCAAAGTGTGCGCAGCGGCTTCTTCACAGGGGTGCCACGAACTAATAAGCTTAGCTGCAAAATAAACTGTGAACAGTTCGCTGTTTATTTTGCAGCTAAGCTTATTAGTTTGTGGTAAACTAAGTGTAGACCTACACTAGCTTTTTAGTAGAACTGGCATCAAGTATAGCAGCGGTCCCCAAACACCGGGCCGCGGACCAGTACCGGGCTGTGGAGCACTTGGAACCGGGCCGTCGGGTAAGTGAATGCCTGTATGAGTGTTTGTGTGTGTGTATGTGTGTGTGTGTGTCTGTCTGCGTGTGTGAGTGAATGTGTGTATGAAAGCAAAAGAGTATGTGTGTGTGTGTATGTGAGAGAGATCGGGAGAGTGAGAGCGATGTTTGAGTGAACGCAGGCATGAATGAAGAAGTGGCTCTGTGTGTGTGTGTGTGTGTGTGTGTGTGTGTGTGTGTGTGTGTGTGTGTGTGTGTGTGTGTGTGTGTGTGTGTGTGAGAATGAATCTAGGTATGAATGAGGAAGTGGTGCTGTATATGTGTGTGTTGAATGAATGCAGGTATGAATGAGGAAGTGGCTGTCTGTGTGTATGTGTGAGATCAGAAGAGTGAGAGGGATGTATGAATGAATGCTTAAGTGGGTGTGTGGTGTGTGGGTGTGACAGACAGGGAGAGCAATGTGTGAATTAATGCAGGTATGAATGAGGAAGTCACTGTGTGTGTGTTTGATCGGGAGAGAGTGAGAGTGATGTGCGAGTGAATGCAGGTATGAATGAGGAAGTGACTGTGTGTGTGTGTGTCTGTGTGATTTTGAGAATAAGAGTGATGTGTTAGTGAATGCAGGTATGAATAAGGGAGTGACTATGACTGTGTGAGAGATCGGAATAGAGTGAGAGCGATGTGTGTGAGTGAATGCGTGCATGAATGCAAAAGAGACTCTGTGTGTGTGTGTGTGTGTGTGTGTGTGTGTGTGTGTGTCACGGGAGGAGAGAGTAAAGAATGAGAGTGATCCCTGGCAGCAGTAACAATGAGGTCTGTGTAAGTCTGGACCATACCACTGGACACATACCTCTCACCCTTTTAGATCAAGAAATCTGGATAAAGCCAAAAATAGTGGGGGTACAATGGCACAAAATATGGACACTTAAGTACTTCTCTCACAAACTTAGAAAGTTGATAGAAATGCAGGTTTTGCATTAGCATACATTTTCTGAAGGGTATGAAGTATGAAACTCAATTGTCTGTCATTATTTTCTGACTTCAACCTCGATGATCTGGCAGTGATTTGCCAGAAAACAACAATTTTACGATAAAAAGACCAAAAATATGAGGCAAAAATCTGGACATTCTGCAAAAATCTATACAGTTGAGAGGTATGCTGGACAGAGCCAAATAATAGGGACAGATTTTAAATATTGCTCTTATAACTTAAAGTTAATAAGGTTGCCACTAGGTAAGCTTACTTCTCAACCATAGTAGATCAGTGTTATGCTGTTAAGCAGAATGTACACTTTTATTTGGTAATTGTCTTTTTATTGTACTTTTGAGCTTTTCTCCCCGGATCTCCTAGTCCAAGTCGGGCAGTCTCGTTAAACAAGTGTCAAATAAATAAATAAATAAAATATGGACTTGCCGCTGGGGAGGGGGGCGCCTTGGGAAAACCTGGATTCAGCAAGGGAGCCAAGAATCAAAAAAGTTTGGGAAACACTGGCTTAGTAGTATTTAGAGTGCCATTCAAGCAACGACTTTTTGTGGCTTGCAGTCTTGGCTGCCATTGCAGCATTTTAATCTCTGCATGGCCTGAGACAAAAGACCAGACGTATTCTCGCTCTGATCCCTAACATTCTTGGAGTATATTTCTCTGAATTTTCATTCTGGCTTAAGATTTTCTTCAGTTACTTTTTTCTAGCAACCATCCTTAATTTCAACAAGGAGAAATTCTGCATCTGTATTTTTAAGTATTCAACATTTCCTTGCAAGGGAACTTTCTCTTTTGTACACTCCCCCCTTCATGTCTTCTGTTCCTGCATGAAACCGTTTTATTTTATTTTGTGGAAACTGACACACTTTCCCTTTGAAACAACCTCTTTTACCAACCTACAGTTCTCATTTGGAAGTTTCTGTTCTTGATGGCCATTTAGCAAGAAAGATTTCAGATTTGCAGGTCTTTTTTCAGTCCATCTTGGATCATTTCTCAAAAAACGGGATCACTGTGTACCAATCCATTCATGCCATAATTGCTTTAAAATGCAATAAAATCAATCACTTCACTTTCCAGTGTTCTTCCCAGTTTATGGAAATCGGGGTGAGTTTTTGTTGCATTGTCTGGATATCCAAAGGCACCTCAGATTTTATTTGGACTGAACCAGAAGTATCAGGTAGGGATCTGATGTTATCCATTTCATTATTCCTCATGTCTGGGTCTTGGGTCCGATGTCTGATTCGATCCGGCACTACACAAGAGATAGATTCAAGGCTCGAGTTCCTCCCTCTCCCATAATCCCCTTCTGCTCAGAGCTGCTTTACTTATTTTTTGGATGTTTTTGTCAGGCAAGTGGTTTTCTTTATTTGCCAGGCTTAAGTAGTTCTCTTCCACTATCCTCTCCTCCCTTTTTCTAGCTGGTCTTTGGCATAAGGGCTTTTTTGTAATCCCCCTTTTTCTGTAGTCAGCACTCGGTGCCTTTTTTGGTCTTGTATAACTGGCACGGTTAGTGTTATTTCTTAAAATAGTCACACACATTCTTTTTTGCTTGATAGTTAGCTAGTCTTGGCAGGAGTTTTTTGGTGCTGTTATCTTGTGTTTTCTGGGTGTTTTTGTGTGTGTGTGTGTGTGTGTGTGTGTGTGTGTGTGTGTGTGTGTGTGTGTGTGTCATCTGACCATTAGGTATGTCTGAGAAAGACAAACATACTGGGCTTAAAAGGTGCTCTTCTTGTGGGCACAAAATGTCAAATTCTGACTCTCACAAGAAGTTTGTCTATTGCTTGGGTTCTGACCACATTGTGGCTTATTGCTCTGTGCAGCATTCAACCCTTGAGTGCTGGCAGACCGCCGTAATAAGGTGCTGTTGAAGGGCATGGCTCAAGGTGGCCCTTTTGTCTAGGTCCCTGACTACTTCAGGCCCTAAGGATTCGAAAATGAAAGCCCCATCTACTTCCCCAGGCGCTTCTCCTTTTTTGACTGAGAAACAGCCTAGGCTTTTGGATCAGAGATCACCATCCAAAACTTCCTTTGGCCATCTCAAATTTGGTATCTCCAGATCAGTCGGTAGGTTCCATGGTCTCTTCGGTGTGGACGCCTTCATATCTGACTGGAGTTAGGCCCCCAGCAGATCCGTCTGCTCCTTCAGATCCAAAGAAGGTAGTCCAGCAAGTGTCGGATCTGATATTACTTTTTGAGTGCTCTCCTTCTCCTTCAGGATCCACCAGGGATCAGAAGCACTCATCTCCTAGGCATTGGAGCTGAACTTCTGATGGGGGCATCATAGGTCTGCTTCAGGGTCCAGGCTTGCATCCCTGGTTAAATCCACCCATTCTTTGGCTTCCTCCAGATCCTCCAGGAGCCCTTTGCCCACGGATATGGACAGGATGATGAGGAGCTTCCCCAGGGCCCAGATAAAGATCGGTCTCTTGGCATCTCCAGCCCACTCGGGCTGAAAAAGATCCCTGGCCCCAGGCTTGCCCTCTCCTCTTCTGACTCTCCCTGTTGTGGAATTCCAGGACCCAGTTTACCTGAGGGAGTTGTCAATGGATCTGGAAAAGTATGCTTTTCTGACTCCATCAGGGTCCCTGACCGGCTCTATCCCATTGCCATCAGATCAGAACGGGTCTCAGCTCCGAGAGGTTAGCACTGGGTCTCTAGGGAGGGGATCAGGTTTGGACTCATTGGATCGGTCCCTTTCCTTGGGGGCCTCAGCCCTTGACAGCTTAGGTGCCGGGACCCGGTGTTGGCTCCGCCATCCCAGGTGGTTTTGGCTGCTAGTAATAGGGAGGGAATTTCCTCGAATCCATCGGCCTTTCGAGTGGTAGAGCAGACTTTCTCCAGGTCTGAAGCAGCATCTTTTCCTCTACCAGGTACACCCGAGCCTGTCACTATTCTGAGTCCTGAACCCATATATTCTGTCCAGGGTCACTCCTCCCAAGGTAGCCTTTAGGTGGTGTCTAGCCCCAGAGGGTTACCCTCTCTTCTGAGTCCTCCCTTGAGCCCCACACAGAGGAGGTGGCAAGGAAGAGTAAGTGCAAGAGGAAGAAGTTGGACTCACCCATGGAGTCCCTCATGGAGGACACAGATTTATAAGAGGGATGGGTCCCCCAGGTCTCTGCCAGACGTCATCTCCTTTTGAGACATTTTGGAACTGTTGAAACACAAAGGTGGATGGTCTTAACCATCCTCCATCTTCAGTGGAATCTGTGTTAGTGAAGGCTTTCGGGATGGGCCCATCTACTTCCTGAGTGTCCTCCCCTGCAGACAAGCTCATCAATCTCATTTCTCACAGGGCATGGAAGGAACTTGACTCTGTGGAACCAGTCCCCATGAAGGCTGACATGTTCTTGAGTCCCCCTTCCAATAAGATGCATTGGAGCAAAGGCATTTCAGTTGATGCCATTGTGGTTTCCGCAGCCACCAAAAAGGAGCTGGCTGAACAGAGCTCCACCATCCATCCCTCGAACAGGGAGTCTCAGGGATAGACAGACATGGGAAGTGCGTCTACGCCTCAGCCACATTTGGCTTGAGAGCTCTTAATGGTTTGGCGCACTTTACCCACCTCCAAAGAGACCTGGTTGCTGAACTAACCAAATCTCTTTCAGAGTTGATGTCTGTGGAGAAGCTCAAAAAGGTCTCTCCCCAGCTCACCACTCTATCTTCTCTTGCCAACTCCTCAATGAGGTTAATCTCTAATGCTGCTGAGGGTACCTCTTGAGTGGCTAGTGCAGGCATTTCCTTAAGGCATCATAAGTGGATGCAGTTGTATGGGTTTGCAGAACCCTTTAAGGCATCTTTCACAAATTCCCCCTTTGATGGCTCCTCACTTTTTGGACCATCAGTCAGGGAGATTTCGACCTGCAGTGAGCAGGAAGGGAAGATGCTGTTAGCTGTAGTGATCAAATTCTCTACCCCACAAGGTCTTTTTCCAAGAACGAATGGGGAGGTTTGAAACTTTAGTTCCAAATGTCACAGAGTTCTTTCCAGGACACTCCTGAGGATTCCTCTTCCAGAAGCAGAGGAAGAGGGTTCAATGATAGATGCCACCCTAGAGGCAGGAGGGGCCCTCAGAACCAGGCCTTCAGAGAACCTTTCTCCAAAAAGCCCTTTCAGCACCCCTGAGGTGTTGCCCGACTGTCCCGCCCTGGAAGCAGTCGGGGGTCAGTTCTCATTGCACCCAAACACCTGGACAGCCATAACGAATGATTGGTAGATGCTCAATATTATATCCAGGGGTTATTACATTCCCTTTTCCCAACCACCACCAAGTCCCACTAGAACTCTCCCTGATGTGCCACCCAGTCAGAGAGAACTGGCCCAAAGAGAACTTCTAAAACTTCTAGGAAAAAGGAGCCATAGGTCCCAATAGGATAAAGAGGATCCGGAACTTGTTCTGTCTTCTTTTGGGTGCCAAAAAAGACTGGGGACCTGTGTCTGATTTTGGACCTCAGCAAGTTGAATCTGTTTGTCAAGAAGTTGAAGTACTGGATGGTCACTGTTCAGTCCATCCTGACGCTTTACTCCAGGATAAGTTGGATGTACTATGTAGACCTCCAGGACACCTACTGTCACATCAAGATGGGTGCTTCAGGAGGCATCTGTGCTTCTGGCTCAGAGAAGATCATTTTCAGTTCAGAGCCCTACCCTTTGGACTCACCACAGCCCTCCCGGGTGTTTACTAAATTCTTGGCAGTGGTCGCGGCTCACTTGAGACTGCAGGGATTCCAAGTTTTTCCGTACCTGGACAGTTGGCTCCTCACAGCTCCCACAAGGCATCAGCTGATGTTAGTGACACAGTACCTTTTGGAAACTTTCAACAAGTTAGGCATTATGGTCAATGTGGCCAAGTCAAAACTGACTCCTGTGCAAAGTCTGGAATTTATAGGAACCCATCTCAATACAGTGACAGAAACTGCAGATTTGCCCCCTCAGAGAGACTGTTTGCTCAGGCAGCAGGTCAAGGTGATTCTAAAGGTCCCATCCGCTGCAGGCGCATTTCATTCTCAAGGCTCTGGGGTCTGTGTCAGCGACTATCTTCCTTGTACCGCAGGCAAGATATTAACATGCGAATACTCCAGTGGACGCTAGCAGTCCAGTGATTCATTCTCTATCATCCCATGTCTGCCAGTATTACTGACACCCATTTGCAGGTGACATCTTCAGTGGTGGCTTCTTTCAGAGGGTCTCTTCTGAGGAAGATCCTTTTCTGTTCCCCCTCCCATGGCTAAAGTGACCATGGAGGCTTCCCTGCTAAGGAGGGTTGGGGCATTTTCAGGGCAGAGTGGTCCAAGACATGTGGTCCCCTGCAGAGATCAAGTTGCACATAAACATTCTAGAGATGAGAGCAGTCCTTCTGACAGCCTTTCAGGATTGCCTTCATCTGGGAACAATTGTAATTCATAGAGACAACATGTCAGTGGTCTGGTACATCAACAAGCAGGGGGATCACATTCTTATCCACTGTGCAGAGTGGGGGGATCACATTCTTATCCACTGTTTAGAGAGGTCATGAGAGTGTGGGAATGGACAGTTTCTTTCAGTCGCTTTTTTCTTGCAACACACATACCTGGGGAGTCCAATGTATTGGCAGACAGACTCAGCAGGTCCATCTTAAGCCCACACGAGTATTCCCTCAACCCATCAGTGGCATCACAGAAATTCAGCCAATGGGGCCAACCTTGCTGCAACCTCTTTGCATCCCCAATGAACAGCAAATGCAGCAGGTATGTCTTCCAGAGGGGGAGCCCCTGAGAGACACTTTAGTCCATGATTGGTCTCCAGGACTCCTTTATGCATATCCACCAGGTCTGTTGATCCCCAGGGTGCTTCAGATAGCCCACAGGCTGAAGTGTTCCATGATCCTCATTGCCCCTTTCTGGCCTCATCAGGTGTTTTCCTTTCCTATGGTCTCATCTGAAGTATCCTCACTGGATACTAGATCCCACACCAGATCTCATGTGTTACCCCTTGGAACTGCAAACACTGAATCTTCGATCCCTTCATCTAACCGGATGGTTTCCTCCACTTACCATAATACTAGAGTCCAGGCTGGCCTCCCCTGTTAAGAAAATTATTCTGGCCTGTCAAAAACCATCAACTCAAAAGCTCTACAACAGTGAGAGGAAATGGTTTCCCTTTTGGGCTGCTGAAAAAAGTCTCAATCCCTTCTGTGCTCCAGTTTCCAATATTCTGTTTTTATCATCTCTTTATGAAGAAGTTGCCAGTTTCTCTACCATAAAGCTGCAGTTGGCTGCCATTTCCAATTTTCATGTTAGTAGTTAGCCTACCTTTTCCTCAAGACTATGCAAGGCCTTCATGAAAGGTTTTTTTTTCTCATTGGGACACCTGTCAAAGGTCCTTCTCCCCCTTGGGATATAACTATGATGTTGCAGCCTGTCACTCAAAGCCCATTCAAGCCAGCTCATTCCTGTGATATTAAGTTCCTGCCCTGGAAAGTGGCCTTTCTTGTGGCCATAATTTCAGCTAAGAGGGTCTCGGATTTACAGGCTTTGTCGTCCAAGCCGCCGTATATAATTTCTCACAAAGAAAGAGTGGCTTTGAGAACTAATCCTTGCTTCATGCCCAGGATAGCCACTGAAAATATCAGCCAGTCTATTCAGTTAGCTGTCTTTTTTCTGAATCACTCCAACAAAAGCGAATACCTCCTCTATACACTGGATGTACATAGACAGTTAAGATTTTACTTGTACAGGACTAAACCTTTCAGGAAATCTGATCAATTGTTTGTAGCCTTCTCCATGAACAGATAAGTTAAGCAGTGTCTAAGGTAACAATTTCCAAATGGATTTCAAATTATATTTCCACCATTTATTCTGTCAGAAGCTTAGAGCTACCTCATCCACCTAGAGCTCACTCTCTCAAGTCGGTTGCTACCTCGTCAGCCTTCCCTGTGAAGGTGTCTATAGATGGCATTTGTGCTGCGCCCACTTGGTCCACTCCTCACACCTTTGTTTCTCATTACAAATTGGATGTTTTCTCCAGAAACTGGGCATCATTTGGTTCGGTGGTGCTCCGGTACATCCTTTCATAGGGCCCCACAGGATACTATTGTAGCTGGGGATTCTGACCCAGTTGTGAGGAATAATGAAATGGATAACGTCAGATCAGCAGTTATGTACTTACCATAACTTGGTATCTGTGTTGTCCTATTTCATTATTCCTCACTTCCTGCCCACCTTCCCCATCTATGGTCGGCGAAGGATCAGAGGAAACTGGAGTCTTTTGGGCTTCTAGGCTACATTTCCCTTGTTTAAAGTTTCAGCTATATATATTCTCCAGGGTACCTTCAGCAAACTTCATTTGAGGGTTAGAGTGCAGAAGGGGATCATGGGAGAGGGAGGAGCTCAAGACTTGAATCTATGTCTTGCTTAGTGCCTGGTTGGATCTGACACGGGATCCAAGACCCAGTTGTGAGGAATAATGAAATAAGATAACACAGATGCCAAGTTATGGTTAAGTACATAACTGATGTTCATAACTTTTTAAATAATTCTCTTCAAATAACTGAAACAATGAATATTTAATGGATCTTACATGATCTAGTCCATACAGCGTTGGTTGTATTCACAGTGTACCTAGAGGGCTTCCCTAAAGCTGAAGATCCTCCTGTCATGCACATAATGCAATATATTTCCTCTTCTCTCCAGAGCTTTTTTGCTGATGGAAAGTGTTTAATGGTGAGCTTCTGGTGAGTTACTGAGGTAGTTCAGTGTGTGTAACTGTGAAGTAAAGTTAGCTAACATTTTGACAATTATTTTTTTTTATTTCCACTCCCACTGCTGTGACTGGGACATCTATGCTAGGACTCTGCTTTGCCTATGCTATTTTTTTTCTCAGTTCTAGAGTTACATTAGGAATTTTTTTTTCTAGTGCCAGGTTGTTTTATTGTAATTAGCGCTGTTATTTGGTAGCACTTTTGCAATTATGGATAAAGCTTTAGGATTTAAAATGTGTCAGAAATAGGGCCAAAAGTGTGCACCTCAAGACACAAATGACTTCTGTGTCATATGCCTTGTGAGATATGTAAGAATTTTGAGAATCACACCATCCACAGGTGCAGAAACAAATTGATATTATAAGGTCTTCTGCCCTCTTGAGAAAGAAGAGGGAGATGAAATGAGAAGAGAAGAATGAAAGAAGACAAAAAGGGATTCAGATAGGGGAGACCATCTTACCCCAAGATGTCAAAAACTAATCCTTCTCTGGTTAGATCAGCTCAGCCCCTCTTGATGTTGAGCAGCCAGCAGTTGCTGGGGTATCACTGCTGGAGGTTTTAATTGTTACTGATTCCAGTCTGAGGATGAGATTTGGGAAGGTCTCCCCAGAGCAGAAGTTGTTTATAAACATAGAGTTGAGACTGTCCTCATGTGCATCTAGTAAGTCTGCTTGACCAGTTTGGAACCCATCTGTGCATTTGGATTGGAACTGTGTAATGAAGCCCTTGGTCAAGGCCTGAATTTGAGTCAGGTGTCTTTTCTTCTCCCTATATTTTGGCAGCTACAGAAGGACTCTTAGCTTCTATGTAATAGGTTCATTTTCCCATGCCTGGTTCTGGCACTGGGGGCTACATAGCCAGCTGCAATCTCTGTGTCTTCCATGTTGGTGCAGATGGTCTGTCATCTGTCAACACTGACTCCACTTTTGGCACTGGTGACATTGCCACCAACCTAGAGTGCCAGGGTTCACTAGGTCAGTGCTAATGGAGGTACCAACCCCTTCTGTTTTATTTGCACCAATTGGCATAAAAAATTGAGCCTTGTGTATTGAAGTTATCTTCAGTATCATGCTGTCTGTGTCACCAACTCAGTGTTGACTCCTGTAACTGATGTTTTGGACACACAAGGCAACTGATTAGGTTGTTGGTCCCCAGAGAGGCATCCTCAGTTTGGACTCCACCCTGTGATACTTTTCATTTGGGATCCTTGGCCCTATCATCCTTATCACCATCACCATCATCTTCCTAATAGGGCACTGCAGAAAAGGTAGTACAGATCTAGAACAACTGGGGAAGATTCTGCCTCTTAGCATTTGGGTGAGCCCACTCTGAATGTCCTCAAAGAGAAAATGCAAGAGAAAACACCTGGATCCCAGATTGTAGGCCTCCACCCCAGACATGGATTTCAATAAAGAGGACGCTTCGCCACGCTCCCTTCTGGATGATCACAAATTTAGGGATATTCTCGGGTTTATGGAACTGAGGGAATCTTGGCATGTTGGCTCTTATATTTTTGATCCACTCCACCAATGTCATGGGTGGCTTGTCCCACTGATCACATGATCATTGTAGCTGTGGACAGGGCTTAGTGAGAGCCTGATATGGCTGAGCTTATCCCCAAGAAACTGGCATGATCCTCTGACCTCTGAAAAATGGACAAGCATGAAGGTTCTTCTAGAAGACTGCATTGTGGTGGTACCTATCAGCAAGAAAGAGACTGCCTTTTAAGGAGAACCCATTGATCTTACTCCCAGATAGGGATCCTCAGACCACATATTGTACAGAGAAGCATACATATGTGTCAGATACTTTTCTGTTGGCTCTGAATTACCTAATGCATGTAAGTCACTTTTTGGAAGTCCCAGTGGAGAAGAGACTGGAATATACTAAAATGGGTGCCACACAGCAATCTATGGTACAGGATGGAATCATAAGTGGCAGTAGCATCAAGCACTATGTTACTGTCTAAGAGACTGATCCACATTGCATGAGATGGTATATTGAGGGCAGCTGGTGTGGACAGTCTGATTCAGGCCAGTCTTCTCATAGTAATATGTAGATTTGCAAAGAATGTCAGGGCATCTTTCAGCAATCTCCCCTTTTTTTGACCACAGATGAAAGAGAACTTATTAAAGAGCATGCAAAAGTAAAAGATGTTAGCAGGTTTTGGGGTAAAGTTTTTCACTCTTCAACGAACCTTTGCTAGTAGCCAGAAGAATGCCAATAAATGATGTTTCTGCAAATTATAGCAACCAATCTTTCAGCAATGTTTAGATAGGAACTTTCTAGGTTAAAGTAGTTTCCAGAACAAATGCTGCTCTAGAGGCAAAGGTGGTCCACAGAAGTATGGATTCTGTAACCCTGTCTTCCCCACAGATAATTCATAAGGGCATGACTTTGGAGTCATTCAGGAGCCTGGTATCCCTCCATCTAACTGCAAGACAGTTGGATCAGGGAAGTAATTTCTAGAGGCTGTAGAAATCTATCTTTCAATTCTTCCTCAGCCAACCTCCTTTTCTTTACCAGATGTTTCCACCTTGTTAGAAGGAATTAGCAAAAGAGAGGTTGCAGATCTCTTTACAAAAGAAAAAAAGCCATTCAAGAGCTCCCAACAGACCAGAAAATGGTCCAAGGTTTATTCCAGATTTTTTAAATTTTTATCCCTCAAAAAGATAAGGGACCTCAGGCCATATTTGCATATAAGTGGCCTTTGACTATATGTACAGAAAAACAAGTTATGTAACACCACAGTGGAAGTTATCTGATCCTCTGCCTTCAGGAGGGAGATTGGATGAGCTCTTTGGATCACCTTGACACCTATCTGCATTTTAAGATAGTCAAGGCATGCACAGTGATTCTGCACTGAAGGGAGTCTGTCATTAATTCTGAGCTCTTTTACTACTAGTATCAACTTAATCCTTCATAGGTAAACTAGCTGACATATTCAGTTCACTCTGTCCTTTCACCACTTCTTTTTTCTCAAAAGAATTTATGAAGTGTGAATAACTGTTTTTTTCTCAAATTTTTTTTATTTTTCAAATACATTTGAATAAATTCCATAATATGTATACATAACATCTTAAATAACTATGCACTCTATTTACATTAGCCTGACACTATAACAGATCTTAATGTATATAGTTACTTTATAAGTGTGTCCAATCCATTATCAGTATGTCTGATCAATTATTCTATAGTGTCAATCAACGAGACTTTTCCCCAAGGGTTGTTGATAAATGGCTTTGGATAAATTCTTAGTTCTTTAATTTTAATTTCCAATAATGCTGTGGTCTTCAGTTGGCTGTAGAAGTCTTCCAAAACTGGTATTGTTTGTATTCCATCTTCTTGTTATACACTTCCTTGAAATTGCAAGTATAGTCCATACTAAATACATGTTTGACCTATTCAAATGAGGGCCTTCATTCATATGTAATAATACAAGAGCTTTAGTTAAATAAAATGATTAATTTAATAAAGCTTGTAGAAAGTTATTAATACCATTTCAAAATGGCTTAATTTTAACACAGTCAAAGAAAATGTGGTTCCAATCTGCAGTGTGTACTTGCTCACGTCTCCAACATATTCATTTTATGGAAAAACTAATTTTATTGATTCTGTCTGGGGTTAAGAATGCTCTGTGCAAGCATTTCCCATTAAAAACTTTACAGTATTGTGTAAAGGATGTATATTTCATCAATAATAAGATATTTCTTTTAATATCTTCAGTTAACTGTATTGAGTGTCCTATTGTTATATATTTCCAATATGAGGTTTTGGGTGTTGTTTTATAGTTTTACCAATATTTTGTAAAGTTTTGAAATACTGTTTCCCATGTCAAAGTCATTATATATGTTTTCATGTATGTATTTTGTAAATTTAGGTATTTCTTGAGATAAAGAATTGTTAATTATTCTACTTAAATCTTGAGAATATGACAGAATACTCTGAAAAGTTAGCCAGTCCTATTGTGGAATTTTGTATGTTGTTTTTAGTACTTGCATATCAAAACTTTTAGTTCTTTGATACATTGGAGCCAACAAACAAATCCTTTCTGTTCCCAGGAATTAATAATTTCTCTGTATATTTTTATGTGGAAAGTTCTTTTTGACTATAAATGGTGTTAAAAGATCCAACCAGATTTTTAAATCTATATTTGAGTTAATAATTTTCCTAAATGAGTCAATGTAATAATTAATCATAAGAGTTTTAATGGGTTTAGTTATGTTATATTGCATACTAATACATATGTGCCATGGCAAATTGTTTTTATCTGTTATTTGAATTTTTTTGTAAATCAAATTCATTTACTGATATTACAGTTAGTAATTCTTTCCAATTTGCAGAGTAATTTGGACTTATCCAATCTGAGATTGTTTTAGATATTGATGTTTTTATATATGTTTCTGTATCAGGAAAGTTTAATCCTCCCTGTTTCCATGGTCTGATATGATGTATTAAAGCTATTCTGTTTCTTTTGGGAAACCATAAAAATGTTATTAGGCATGAATTTATTTCTTTAAGTATATTCCTTTCTGGTAACAGTTGTATTGCCAAGGCTATATATAGGATCTTGTCCAGTAAAACAATTTTTATTAACTGTAGTACATCTTCAAATGTTAATATTATTTTGTTCCCTTTTTCCACAGAGATTTTAATTGTGTTGATGATATTATTGTAGTTTTTTGAGACTAATTCATTATTATCCTTGCATAACTCAATTCCTCGATATTTTAGGGTAGAGTGTTTCCCTATGATGTGATCCCATTAGTCTGCAATTCTTTTTTTTATTTAAAAATAAAAATTTTGATTTTGATTTATTGAAATGGAGTCCTGAAGTCATGTGAAATTTGCCAATTAATATATGTAATTCTTCTAATGTCTCTTTTGTATTAGATAATCTTAGTAATATGTCATCAGCAAATAGCATTACTTTCGAATTGTATTGTTCATAAACATCTACTCCTCTGATTTTTATATTGTTACAAATTGAATCTGCCAATATTTCACTAGCCAGAGCAAATAGAATTGGTGACATGGGACATCTTTGTTTAGTGCCTTTTGCTATATGTATAGATTCAGAGGTAAAAGGACCTAACTTGACATACACTAAATTATTTGTGTATATATATATATATATATATATATATATATATATATATTCTTTAGGAGATGAACAAAGGATGGAGGAAATTCAAATAGCATTAAGCTTTTGATTAAATAGTCCCAATTTAGAGAATCAAAGGCTTTCTCTATATCTAAGGCAATTATGAGTGTTTCTTTATTAACATAATCTGTAAGAGAAATTATCCTTTTAATATTGTCGTGTGTGTGTCTATGATATACAAATCCAGTTTGATCATGATTTATTGTTTTGGATAGTGGTATTTTCATTCTGTTAGTTGATGTTGTCATACATATCTTGTAGTCATTATTTAATAATGATATAGCTCTATATGAGGTACAGATGTTTTGAGATTTGTTTTCCTTTGGGATTGGTATGATTAAGGAATATCTCCAAGAGGGTGGTATTAAAGCTTGTGACCAAATTTCTAATAGAGTTTTATGGAAGAGGGGATAGTATCTTTGAAGGAAAAAGTTTATATATTTCCATAATTATGCCATTTACACCTGGAGCTTTATTATTTTTACCCTCTTTTATTGTAGCTGTAATTTCTTTATAGGATATGGGTGCTTGCAGATCTAGTTTTAATTTTCCTGGTATTTTTTATATTAGAAAATTTTTCATCTATATTTAACTTGATATGTATATTTTCTTTTTGGAAATGTTCAGTATAGTTATTTTCTGTAGGCATCAAAAATGTGTCCTATATCTGAGACATTTTTCCCTTTCTTTTCATGGAAGATACTTTTAATGTTATTAGCTTTTGATTGTATTTTGATTCTTGTGGATAAAGTATGTAGATATTTGGGAGAAGTGGCCAATGTATTCATTTTTAGTTTTTCTAAAGCTAAACTAGTTTTATGTGTTAGAATGTCATGGCATTTATTGATCTGAAGTAGGAGATTCATTTGTCTGCAACCTGTGGGCTATGGATCCGATATCGGATCCGAACCGGCATGGTTTTCCAGCTATGGATCCGAGCTCTCAGCTCCTCCCCTCACCCATAATGCCTTGCTCTCCCTACATGACCCCAGATCTAGTTTGCCGCGCTGGTGACCAGATTGGTTTTTGAGAGCTCTACAGCTAAGTGTTATTACTGCTAATTTCTTTGTTAAATTGAAGGTTTTTCAGTCTAGTTTTGTGTGAAAGTTATAGGTTCCCCTTTTATAGCTTAAAGAGGTTTAGTTTTATTAACTTTATATAGTTGACTTTCCCTCCCCTCGCTGGTGCGTAGTGTGTGTTTGGGCCTGTGTTTGTTTGACTAGTTAGCTTTACTTTTTTAGATTAATTAGAGTAAAATCTAGTGTCCTTAGGATGTCTGAACCACCTAAGGCTGTTTTCTCTAAGTGCTCCGAGTGTGGCCATAAGCTTTCCCCTGCTGATGGCCACACTCTGTGCGTTCGATGCCTTGGGGTTGAACACCTCACTTCTGGATGTTCCATTTGTGCAGGGTTCAACCCCAGGGCATTGAAGGAGCGGAGGTCGAAGCTGGTCCTGGCGGGGCTTTTGCCCCCGGACTCGGCTCCGGCTACCGCTCCTTCGGGGGGGTACCGTGTCTACAGTTCCCTCCTCTCCGGCTCCCCCTCCTCCACCTGGGACTCAACCTCCCTGTAGTGGTTTGGAGGAGAGGGAAGCAAGAAAGAAGGACCGGAGGGAGAAGCACCATAAGCGGTGGGCCGAGACCTCTGTTTCGGCCCTGCCTGCCAAGCGGGCTTCTCCTCCAGCCTCCTTGTCTGCTGGTTCTCCCCCTCCTCGGCTCCGTTCTCCTGTGTGCTTTTCACCAGGACCTGAGGAGGAGGAGACCCGATCTCCGTTGAGGCTATCGAGGAGACACTCAAGGCCTACCTCGGTAGCCTCGTCGAGATCTACGTACAGTTTGTCTGATGCTGATCTGGACCGGATGATGAGAAGGTTCATCCAGGCCCAGATGCAGATGGGAGTGCTCTTGCCTCTCCCCCCCTCTGGGGGGGAGCTCGACCTCTTTCTTTAAACCTATAGCTCCTTCTCCGACCCGCTACCCGGGTTCGGAGCAGTTGGAGCCGAGCAGCTTCGGAGCCGGGGGTGGGTCGGCGCTGATAGTACTGGGTGCTTCGGATCCGACCCTGCCCTCGAGTGCTTCAGATCCGACCTCTCAGAGCCTGGATCCGAGCTTCGGATCCAGGGGGATCAGTGCTCCTTCGGCGCCGTCCGTGTCGGAGCGCACTGTCCCTCGGATCCGAGTGCTTCGTGCGGCTCGATCCACTCTTCGGATCCTAGGGGGAGCCGATTATCGGATCCTTTGGTCGAGGTCGGTCCCCCTCGGCTTTCGATGTAGTGGAGAGGGCCCTGTTGAGGGTTTCTGGACCCCCGGCACTTGCTTCGGTTCCGTCCCGCTCTCCATCTGCACTGGGCCAGGCTTCCACCATCCGGCCACTGGGACAGCCCGCTCCTTTGCCCCAAGTTGTTCCCTTGGAGCATGTCACAGCTTGCGAGGAGTCCTCTGACAGCCCCCCAGAGGATGCCTCTTGCAAGCATACGTGCAAAAGGAGGCACATAGACTCCCCCGAGTCTCTCACTGAAGACACAGATTTGGAGGAAGGGGAAGGCTCCCCAAGATCACCCCCCGAGGATGTCTCCTTTGGAGACATCATGGAAATGCTTCGCATAAGGGGGGGGTGGTCTGCCCCCAAATCTTCCTCGGATGAGTCCGTGTTCTTGGAGGCATTTGAAGCGGGCCTGTCTACCTCTTGGGTGTCCCCTCCTGCCGACCCCCTGGTGGACCTGATTACCACCAGGGTGTGGAAGGAACCGGACACCGTGGAGCCAATTCCAAAAAGACCTGACCGTATACTTAGCCCCCCGGCTGACCGTGCCCACTGGAGTAAGGGGCCTCCGGTAGATGCCATGTTGACGGTGGCAGCCACCAAGAGGGAACTTGCTCAGGAGAGCCCCTCAGTCCATCCCCCGAGCAAGGAGTCTCGGATGATGGACCGCTTGGGGAAGCGGATGTTTAGTTCAGCGACCTATTCAGTGAGGGCGCTGAACTATCTGGCACATGTGATTAGGATGCAGCGCGATCTTATCAAGGAATACGCTGCATCCCCCCCAGAGTCCATGTCGGAGGAGGACAAATTGTTGCACTCCACCCGTATGGCCACTCTCAGGTCCGTGACCAATACCTCTATGCGGTTACTGTCCCATGCTACGGAAGGTGCCGCTAGAACCGCAGGGGCAGGCCTAGTTACTAGACATCAGGCCTGGCTCCGTCATTGCGATTTCACGGAGCCCTTCAAGGTGTCATTTGCGAACGCTCCCTTTGATGGTTCTGCCCTTTTTGGCAAAACTGTTCGTGATACTTTGACCCAGAGTGAAAAGGACGGGAAGACGCTGTCTGCCATCGGAATCCGCTTCTTTGTGCCCCAGAGACCCTATTCTAGGAATCAAAAGGGCCAGAAGAAGATGTGGTTCCGGAAGTCGCAGCAATCCCAACCCGCTCCGGACAACCAGTCCTTCTGTGGCAGAGGAGGACAGGGAGGACGCCGCCCCAGGGGCAGAGGGGCTCCCAGGAACTTCGGGTCCAGAGAACCCTTCTCTGAACGGCCGCGCAGCTTTCCTGAGGGTTGCCCGCTGCTCCACTCTGGAGGCAGTCGGGGACGCTGGAGCACCTAGCAGCATGGGAGTCCATAACATCAGACAGCTGGGTCCTCCGCATCATATCCAGAGGATACCATATCCCATTTCATCACATGCCAAAATTGAAGTCCCTCCCCGACGTCCCACCCGGTCAGTGGGAGGCCGCTTTGGCAGAAATTGGCCATCTGCTAAAGAAAAGAGCCATCCAGCCCGTCCCCCCAGACCAGATCGGATCAGGGTTCTACTCCAGGTTCTTTTTAGTGCCAAAAAAGATGGGGGATCTAAGACCAATATTAGACCTTTCACTCTTGAACCTGGCAGTTCCCAAGGAGAAGTTCCGAATGGTTTCATTACAGTCTATTCTCCCCCTTCTGGGAGAAAATCACTGGATGTGCTCTATAGACCTCAAGGATGCGTACTACCATATTCTAATGGACAGGCGCTCCAGGAGGTTTCTCCGCTTCCGGCTGGGAGCCAGTCACTACCAATTCCGGGTCCTTCCCTTTGGTCTCACCACAGCCCCCAGGGTGTTCACCAAGGTATTAGCAGTGGTAGCGGCCCACCTGAGGCTTCAGGGGGTGCAGGTCTTCCCTTACTTGGATGACTGGCTTCTCGCCGCTCCAACAAGGCATCTACTGTTATTGGCACGAGACTCCTTTCTCCATCTATCTCCCCGTCTGGGCATCACAATAAATACAGAAAAATCCAACCTAGCCCCTACGCAGTTCATAGATTTTATAGGTGCCAGGTTAGACACGAGACGGTTAAGAGCCTTCCTCACTGCGGACAGAATTCAGAATCTGCAGCTCCAGGTGCGGGCCATTCTCCACTCCAGCTCACTTCCGGCGGAGTTGGTCCTGAGGGGTCTAGGGTCCATGGCAGCAGCGATAGCTCTTCTTCCTCTCACCAGGTTCAATATGCACATCCTTCAATGGACACTCCTAGTTCAGTGGTCTTATCTTGCTCTTCCTATGCATCATCCCATTGCGATCAGCAAGGCTTGCAAGCGGTCCCTCCTGTGGTCGCTCCACTCTCCAGATCTCCACGGAGGCCGCCCCTTTTGTGCTTCCCCCCCTCTCGCCACTGTGACCACGGACGCCTCCCGCCTCGGGTGGGGGGGGCATTTTGCAGGCCGGACGGTCCAAGGCACATGGAACGATTCAGAGACCTTACTCCATATCAACGTTCTAGAGATGAGAGAAGTGCTCTTAGCGTTGCAAGCACTACAGGCCTTTCTTCCCTTGGGAACTATTGCGATTCAGTCGGACAACATGTCTGTCGTCTGGTATATCAACAAACAGGGAGGAACCAGGTCTTACCCTCTTTGTCGAGAAGCCATGAGAGTGTGGGAATGGGCAATCTCCACCAACCGCTTTCTCATCGCAACGCATATCCCGGGTTGGTCCAACATCCTTGCGGACAAACTCAGTCGCACCATTCTCTCCCCTTACGAGTGGTCTCTCAATATTCAGGTAGCGAAACGCATCTTCGCACGGTGGGGAACTCCTTGTTGCGATCTCTTTGCGTCTCCCTCAAACACCAAGTGCGACAGTTTTTCGCCTAATACCTCCTCGGAGATACCCCAAGAGACGCTCTGGTGCATGCTTGGCCACCCGGTCTTCTATGCTTACCCCTTGCCTCTGATGCTCCAAGTTCTTCAGAAAGCCTCTCGGTTGGGGTGCAGAATGATTCTCATTGCCCCATTCTGGCCTCGACAGATCTGGTTCCCTTTCCTAAGGTCTCACTCAGTGAATCCTCCTTGGATTCTAGATCCCATTCCGGATCTGATATCTCACCCGCCACATCTATCAACCCCGAATCTGGACAACCTGAAGCTGACTGCTTGGCTGCTCCAGTTCCACTCCTGATCAGGACTCCCGGTATTTCGTCTCCAGTTAAGACTATCCTGGTGGCGGCTCATAAACCATCTACCAGGAAAGTTTACCGCAGTAAGTGGAAGCGATTCTCCATTTGGGCGGAGCGGCAAGGTCTAGACCCCTTCACAGTTCCCCTTCCTCTGGTGCTTGACTTTCTAACCACTCTTTTTAACAATGGTGCCAGCAGTTCCGCGGTCAAAGTGCAACTTGCGGCAATTTCTCACTATCATGTTGGTCAAGACTCCAGTCCACTGATGTCTGCCAAATTGTGTAAGATTTTCCTGAAAGGTACTTTTCTCCTCAGACGTCCTGTAAAGCAAGTGGTTCCTCCTTGGGACCTTTCTCTGGTCCTTCAGGCCCTGACCGCTCCCCTTGAACCCGGCTACGTAGATCTGAAATTTTTATCTTTCAAGACGGCCTTTTTAGTAGCCATTACCTCGGCCAAGAGAGTTTCAGAACTTCAAGCCTTATCCGTCAAGCCTCCTTACTTGGTCTTTCATCCGGACCGGGTATACCTCAGGACCAACCCGTCCTTTCTTCCTAAGGTAGCTTCTGAAGCAAATATTAATCAATCCATTAACCTCCCTGTTTTCTTTCCTAAATATCAAAACAAAGGTGAATACAAGTTACATTCCTTAGATGTTCACAGGCAACTTAGATTTTATCTGAACAGGACAGCTGGTCTTAGGCAATCCGACCAGTTGTTCATTTCCTTTGCTAAATTCAATTTGGGTAAACCAATTTCCAAAGTTTCCTTATCACGCTGGATTTCGCAGTGCATCTTATTGGCTTATCAAGCTTCTGGAAGGCCCGCACCGGAGAGAGTACATGCCCATTCAACCCAGTCAGTTTCTACTTCAGCGGCCTTTAAAGCTAGGATTCCTTTGGATGATATTTGTTCAGCAGCCACTTGGGCTTCATCTCATACCTTTATCTCCCACTACAAGTTGGATATTATATCTAGAGGTAGAGCATCCTTTGGCTCCACGGTGCTCCGGAATATCCTTCCATGATGGCCGCCCAAGATTCAGGTAGCTGGGGACTCTGTCCCACAGGTTGCAGACAAATGAATCTCCTACTTCAGATTTAGAAGTTATGTACTCACCATAACGTTCCATCTGAGTAGGTGTATTCATTTGTCTGCAACCATCCCGCCCTCCTTTCCCCCTGGCCTTGTCAGTTTCCTGCATATTATGTGTTACCCTTTTTAGGGTATTTCTATTATTGGCAAACTCGATCTGAGGTCATGTAGGGAGAGCAGGGCATTATGGGTGAGGGGAGGAGCTGAGAGCTCGGATCCATAGCTGGAAAACCATGCCGGTTCGGATCCGATATCGGATCCATAACCCACAGGTTGCAGACAAATGAATACACCTACTCAGATGGAACGTTATGGTGAGTACATAACTTCTAATTTAATACTTCTACTTTCTTTTTCATCTCCAAATGATTTTGATTTTTTTTCAGCTTTTGCTGACAAAAGTTTGGATTGTAGATCTAATAATTCAGAATTCCATTCTCTGATTTTTTTTTTTAATACCATGTTGGGTTTTACCATATATGTAAGCTTTTAATGAGTCCCATATCATTATGTTATTTATCTCTGTGGTGTAATTAACATCTAAGAAGAACTGTAATTCAGATAATAACCAGGGTTTGAACTCTTTAATTTTAGTTACATATGTTGGAATTCTGGAGTTAAAAATTAATGGTTTGTACCCATTTTTAAGTTTTAGTATAATTGAATTGTGGTCTGAAAAGGGGCAGGGAGTGATTGAGAAATTAATGATTGTAGAGTGTAAGTCATGGGCAGAAAATATTTTATCTATTCTAGTTTGGGTACCAAATCTGTGATCTTGATGGGAAAACAACAAAGATTTATCTTCTTTAAATTTGAAAGTATCTACAAGATGAAATGATTCTACCCACTTGTTTAAAGCTTTTGATACAGCAGATGTATACAGCGGTCTTTTATTTGTAGTTTCAGAAATATCAAATATACAGTTAAAATCTCCTCCTAATATTAAGTTGTCTTTATAATTATTGGAAATGAAATCCACATGTTTAACAGTTCCTGTTCCAATGCCTGGGAACCAGTATAGATTGGCTAGGGTCCATTTTCTGTTATTATGTTTAACTATTACTAATGCCATAAAGCCTTCTTTATCTTCATACTTATAAATGATTTCTGGGTTAATCACATTTGTTTTCCATAAAATTGTTACGCCTTTTGTCATTGTCATAAGTGGATTGTGCCAATATCATATATTCCTTAGGATTCCATTTGTAATTGTCATTTGTTTTGAAATTAGTTTCTTAAAGGAAGAGAATTTGTGCTTTGTTCAGTTTTAAATGTTTCAGTAGATTTGATCTCTTGCTTGGATTGTTTAAGCCATTGATATTTGAAGATAATAAAGTTAAATCCCTCTTAGGTTATTTAGACTATGTATTTTTTGCGTTATTGTGACTATTAAACATTTTCCTCTGATAACTATAAAGTATATGTTTGAGCTTTTAAAGGAAATTATCAGTGTTATACTTTGAATGTTTACCAATAAAGCAATGTTTTGGTCAGGAATACCACAAATGTTTTTGTGAAATAATTTTAAATTAATAAATGTTAACAAAACTAAGATCTGCACTAGTCATATAATGAAAATCATTCCTAATCTGATGGAGAAACCTAAGTCCATCAGATTATCACTCATACCTTGACAATCCAGAACATCTGAGATCCATAAATTGAATTATCATATGGAGAATATTTGTAATAGGAATAAGCAATATTTATATTATTTTGAACAGATATAGTACTATTGTAGTTTTACTGGCTATATCAGAAGTTAGATTTCATTGTTTGCCAGCATTTAAGTAATCACTTTGTTTGTTGCTAACTTACTTAAAGCATCATGTTTGTGTTATGCGAACATTGATGAAAGTTAGTGCATTTTAATTATCAGTGCATTCCTCTTCCCCCCATTTCCTACACATAAGGATTTTCATGTCTGTCTTTTCATATTATAAAATGAGTGAAATTATAGGTTAAAACAAAAAATTTACTTATTGTGATTAATGATTACAAATTCCCTTTCCATATTTATAAATTGCCATTTAATGGCATATACTGAGTTTTTAGATTTAAATGGCAGCATTCTGTTTTGTATAATCAGCAAAGGTTAAACTGAGTGATTATTGTCAATTTAATACTATTTGTTCAGAATGTGATTGTTACATGCTGTGGCATTTCAAGTTCAGGCATCTATTGTTTCTCTTGGACAACTTTGTCAAGTTGATGTCATGTATAAACCATTAGTTATCTTGGTAACTGCTTAAGTATTATATATGGCCAAGATGGGTTACAAAAACTACAATTCAAGTTAAAGCAATTACATGACTTGTCATGCATTTTTGCTTATATAAGAAAATCATCATGCTTCCCCTTGATGTTCAGTGTAGTGTATGTCATTTATGACAAGTTAAGACAGTACTGTTATTATACACAAGCCCATGTTATTAAAACATGTCTTTAATATCTAAATTCATCAGATTTACTAAAATAATACATTACATAACTATTGTGTGTGGGGTTTTTTTGGCTGTTGCTTAGTTATTTGAGAGACCACAAGCTGTAATGCTTATTCTTATTATTAGCTCCTTCTAAGCATATTTATACAGTCCATAGACTTTAAATTATGAGACACTTCTAGTTTCTTATTTGTTATAAGTACATTTCCATCCTTACACACACACATATCAGTACTTCAAGCACAGGCAACAATGCCCATCCAGTTTTACCAGAATACCATTCACTAGTTCATGTGATGTGTTTCCAGGCTGTTCTTAAAATATCCAAACAATATTTATCCTGTTCCATTTACCAGCTTATTCCATGCAGTGGCCACTCTGCCAGTGAGCCTCTCAACACACCTTCCATTCCCACAGATATTTCCACAAAGGAAATCTGATGACTTTCTAGCACTTCCCGGCAACCCCAAACACCCCTAGAATCAGCTATCCCCATATGCCCAACACATCCGAGCAAGCTCACCTCCCAGACCACTGTGAAGGGTACTGCACAAGACCAAGTCTTTCACAGTAACTCAGACTTCCACTCTTATGCAAGTCCTTAATGTGTTGGGACCAAAATACATTTTAAATATAAAATTCCGCTTATTTATTTATTTTTTAATCAAGAATCAACTTAATGAGCTAAACAGTGTTGGGAGACCAATATGTGTACATGTGGTTTAAAACAGCACTTTTATTATCTATATATATTTTTTTTAAACCAAAAACTTCATTGCTGAGAATCATCTTGAATGCTCCTCAGAGCCTTTAAGCATTATCGTCACTCTATCTCCATTACCATAGCAACCTGGGAGCATCTGTTTCTGTTAATATGTCTGTGTACTGCATACCAGAGGCTTGTGATGCACCTGAAACAAACGTTCACTTCACTGCAACTTCAAGCCTAAAGTTCCTCCCTTTCAGCGAGGCAGCAGCCAGGAAAAGAACAGAGAGCAAACAGATAAAACAAGCTGCCACAACAAGAGATAACACATTCTTCCAGTCTTCCCACCTCTCACTCAGCAGATGTATAAACAAACTATTCTCTTCCAAAATATTCCAAATCACAGTTTTATCCACCCCGTTCTCCTGGATCCAGTCTAAAACACCAAATGTCTCTTCCTAATACACAAGCATCAGTAAACCTCGATCACAAGCCACAACCCACAGCTTCGCGGAGATGAAAACGGCAACATGCAAAAGCTGCCAGACACAGCTGCATCCACACACACCATGTCCAGCTTAATAAAACAGCACTCGAAGTTATGATACCTGCCATAATTGATATTAACTATGTTTAGACAGAATAATAATGACATTTGTACTAGCTGCCAGACATGGCTGCATCCACGCACACCATATCAGGATTAATCAAACAGCACTTGAGGCTATGATACCTGCCATAATTGATATTAACTATGTTTAGACAAAATAATAATGACATTTGTACTAACAGCTTGCTACTATTATTTAACCAGGATATACATGACATTTTTAAATCACACTTTAACTGAAGAAGGTATTAATCTCCATGACAGCATTTTTTTTCAAAACACTCTACTGTTACTGCTATTATATATGGTGTTAATTTGTTATATTTGAGTCTGAACTCTAATGAATGGTACCTTGTTGAATTAATTAATTAATTACTTAAATTATTAGAAGTAAAATCGATGAAAAATAAACAAGGTAAGTATTCATTGAGTTCAAATAGGGGAATAGAAATTTATATGTTTGTATTATATGTTGCTTTGTTTGGCTTGTTGTTGTTGTTGTGTCTTTCAGCTTTTCCTGGTTAGGGGTCACCACAGCGGAACTCTGGTCCGCTAATGATTGGCAGTAGATTTTTACGTGCTGGCTTGCCGGGCCTAATACACAACCTTCAATGAAGGAATGCCCATTCATGCATGTCGCCACACAGAAGATGCTCTATCTGAGAATCGAACAGGCAACGTCTAACTGTGAGTTGACAACGCTACCGATAATGTAAATAGTAACCCATCTTGACCTACCTTTGTTTGTGAATAATTATTGGACTCTGAACATTCTGAATAAATCATTACTGTTTCTCAGTTGTTCAAGAAACCCTCATTTTTTTAAAAATAAAAACAGATGAGAAGTGATGTACCATATCAGTTGATACTTTGAGAGATGTAGTTGTAAGAGTTATTTTTTTGGAACAGCTATCTTGGAGTCATTTTTTGTTTCTTCTTTCTAGCATCAGTCCAAGGATTTGTTTCTTTTATTCTTTTAAGAGTAGGGGCCATCCATTCCATTTCTTCTGTGATAGGCGCTATGTTGTTTTTGATGAATATTGTAGCTTCTTCTGAGTCATTAAAAGTTCTCATCTCATTGGCAAAAAGTATTTTTACCTTGGCTGGAAAGGCCAGCTGTGCTTTAATGTTGTTTTGTTTCAACAGTTTTATTACTGGCCAGAATTTTTTCCTTTGCTCTAGCATTCTGGAAGAATAATCATTGTCAAACCTTATCAGGCTTTGATTGTATTTTAAGGGTGATTTTCTCCAAGCAGATTTTAATATTAGTTCCTTGCCCAGAAATGAAAGACATTTTATAACTATGGATCTAGGTGGAATATTTATTGAGTTAGAATCTGGTTTCCTCAGTGCTCTATGTGCCCTTTCAATTCCAAATGAAAGTCCCTTTTTCATGTCTAAAAATTCAGGAATCCAGGTTGTTAAGAATGAAATAATATCTTCACCTTCAGTGTTTTCAGCAGACCAAAGATCCTTATGTTGTTTCTCCTTTCCCTGTTTTCTAAGTCATATATTTTGTTAAGCAGCCATGTATTCTGTTTAAGTAGAAATTCTTTTTGGAATTCTTCCTCTTTGAGTCTCCCGTCAATGTCATTTAGAGAAGTCTCTATATTTATTTTTGTATGGTGTTGCTGTAATAGTTCCTTAAGAGTATGTCTATTTTTGAGAATTTAATTTGAGGTTTTCTAAGTCATTTTTAAAGCCATCCATCTTCAAAGATGGTTCCTGTAAGGTATATGTACATATTTAGCATTTCAAAAATGCTTTAAAGCCTTTCATATGGGCATCTTCTTAATGAGAATAGCTTTTAAGGACCCTGTCCCTCCCCTCTGTGGTGCCATCAGCCTCATTTTGGAGAAACTAAAGTGCTCTCCCTTTTAACCAGCAGCCATAGAAGATCTGAAATATTTATCATGGAAGGAGGTTGCTAGTGCTACAGGCCCTCTTTTTTGTACATTTGATCTTTCACAAATATAGTGTTACATTGAGAACCAGCCAAGCTGTTATGCATAAAGAACCCTCTGACCTTTAATCTTAATCAGGTTTATTAACTTACCAGTTTTCTTACCTACATTTTTATAACAAGGGTAAATACGGATTGTGTTTTCAATATTCATGTGAGTCTACATGCACAGAGCTAAACACAGTAAAAAGATAATCAGCTTTGCATCTCCATTGCTGCAAGCAAATTGGACCAAAAGGTGTCTAATGTTACCTTGCCCAGATGGCTGTCTGACTGTGTATCTTACTGTTATGTATAAACCAAGACCTTATTCCACAAGATTCATGTGTATGTCTGTAACATTTTTCAGAAGTTCTTCAGTAGATGACGTGTGCTGCTGCAATATGATCTCTTCATACTTGTAAGACACTATAAGCTGGATGTGATATCAAGGTCCAGGTCTTTCTTTGCAACCACCATCTTCTAAGGTGTTTTGCCATGATATCTCTCAAGACATTTTCATTGGGGACTTTTGTCGTGCAGTTTAAAGTGGATAAGCCAGATCATGTAAGATGTACTTAGTATAACATCAGATTATCATAATCCATGCCTGTCCACTTCAGCATACCCTTCCTGCTTCCCCCTTCTTCTAATTACTATACTCCTCCTTATTGGCCTATTCAACTGGACCCAATCCTTTATGGAGTAAGATTTAGACCATTGGTAGAGGGGCATGCATAATGAAAAATATCTCTAATCTCCGGGCAAACTCAGTTTAGAGATGAGGAGATGAGAGGGAAATTTAGTGCATTGTGGGGAGTGAGGGTAGGAAAAGCCCTGTAAGTGCTGAATGAATGCCACCTACCGTCACCAGTCCTGTGCTTGAAATGGATGGATGTGGGTCATGACCTAATGTTATATACTTTTTATTTGCTCTAAATTGTTGGTTTTCTCAATGCATTAGATTTAGCTGCCAAAATATGACAAATCGTTATCTCAGCCTTCCAGTACTCGTACTGCTAATTCCATGGCCACTTCAAGATTTCTTCAAAAATACATAATGGATGGCATTTGTGCTGCTGAAATATCGGCATCATTGAATAGCTTTGCAAGGCACTATATATGCCACCTCCAGATCAAGATTTGCCTGTGGAGGATCTATGATACAGGATTTGAATTGTCTAGATAGTAAGGCCTTATTAAGTTTGATTCTGTTGGCTGCCAAAAAAAAAAAAAACAATTACTAGAAAATGGAATGAAAATGTAAGCCAACTGTATTTGAGATGTTGAATATTATAAAAGAGATAAAAGAACCAGAAGAGATGCCTTTAGAAAAGTGAAGGAACAAATTAAATAGAAGTAAATGGAATTTGTGGGAACAATACATGCATAATAATGTTCAGGAGGAGAAGTGATGTTTAAGGGAAGGCAGGAAAGAAAATACATGTGGTATATTATGTTTAAATGGAAAAATGTTAAATGGTTTGTTTTCTTTGCTGGTAATATAGGTTTACCTATGGTTTGAGTGATAATTTATTAAAGGTGTTCATAGGTAGATACTAGGCTATCTGCCCTAGGGCATTTATAAGCCTAGCCAGAGTGTATTTGGCTTCCGCCTCCCTATTAGATTAGCCTACTGTGCCTCTGTAAAGTAGGTCACATAAGGTACCCTTTTAAGATTAGTTTACTGTGCCTCTGTCTAGCAGGGACACAGGAGAGATCCCAGGGGTGAATTTGCGATTTCCCATCCACGCGTCCAGATTTCGCTTGAAGAGGGTCAGCGAGGGGCTATGTCTAACATGAATTGGGATTCTATTCCAGAGTGAGTGGAGCCTCTGGGAAATGAATCTGTCCCTCCAGCATGTCCTATTTATTTTGTGCTGAGGTTTAGGTCCCTGGAGCGTGTAGCTCTAAGGGAGTTGGATTTTTTGAGGTGGAGCATGTCCATTAATTCTGCGTTTGACATGGCTTTGTACGTCAGGCATAAATCGCCTCTGAGTAGGCGGTAAGCAACTGAGTAGAGCTGAAGTTTCTTTAGTCGAGCTGCATAGGACATCTGTTTGTAGCCCATGATCCTCTTGGTGAGGTACTTTTGGGGTCTCCAGTTGCTGCAGGTGTCGGGTAAGGTACATCCCAAAAGGGGCATTGTATTCAATTATGGGCCTGATGAGTCACGAGTAGAGGGGCACAATGACCTCTCTTGATCTAGATGCGAACCTTTTTGTGATAAGGTCGGCTATATAGAAGGTCTTTCTAACCACTTTGGCAACGTGATTATCAAAGGAGAGATTACTATCTACGTTGGTCCCCAAATCTCTAATAATTTCTTCTGTACTTAATGGATTACCACCTATGTGGTAATTTGTGGGCACCTTGTTTTTCCCAAAGGGATGACTATGCACTTTTTAACATTTAGCTTGAGGCCGTGGCTCTGGCACCAAGCATCCGTCTCTGTGAGACCCTTTTGGAGGATGCTTGTGTCAGCTGGAGATTCGATTATGGCCCCCAGTTTGCAGTCATCTGCGAACTTTGTCAGCCATAATCCCGCCATGTTAGCCTGAACCTCAGAGAGGTATATACTGAACAAGAGAAGTCCCAGAACTGAGCCCTGTGGGACGCCACTTGTAACTGGTTTGGATTCGGACATGGCACTTGCGATTCTGACCATGTGGGTTCTATCTCTGAGCCAGTTTGCAACCCATCTTGTGATATAGGGGTTGATATCTAAGCTGGTAAGCTTATTTATGATGCCTGAGTGGGGTATTGTCGAAGGCTTTTGTGAGGTCCAGGTAGGCTGTGTGGACTACCTTGCCCTCATCTATGGCTTTGATAACTGTTTCAAAGTAATCAACTAGGTTTAAAAGGCAAGATCTGCCCTTAACAAAGCCAAATTGGGTAGGGTCCAGTGTCTGGAGGCTCCCAATGTCTTTGTTTATGAGTTCCATGATAATACGCTCCATAGCTTTACAGACCAGACTAGTCAGGCTTATGGGACGATAGTAGAAAATATACAACTGGATTCACCAAACACGATTTAATGTAGAATTTCTATCTCTCTGACGTCTCGGCCTCAGCCTTCAAGGAGTACAGTACAAGTAAATGGGACGATAGTTTCTGGGGTCCGTTGTGGCACCACCTTTGTGGAGTGGGACCACTGTAGCTGTACGCCATTCTTTGGGTACATATCCTGTAGTAAGGCTAAGTTTGAACAGTGACTTAATGTGAGGGTTCAGTTCTTCTTGGAGCTTGTGTAAGACACAGCCTGGGACACCGTCCAGTCCCATATATGCTGTGTTTTTTGCTTTTTAGAGGGCAGCTTTCACCTGTGCATCTGTGATGTCAGGGAGGTTACATTCAGTTGGGATAGGCATTTGCTCCTTTGGGGGGGGGGAGTTTGCGCTGAATCTGTCTGCCAGGATGTTGGCTATGTCTGTAGGTTTGGTATATTTTGTACCGTTATGCAACAATTCAGAGCATATCTGGGAGTTTCCGCCCATGTTCCTGACATAACTAAAGAAGGCCTTGTGATTATCTTTAGTGTCTAGGGCAATTTTTCTTTCGAAACTGGCCTTTGATGATTTTATCAGGGATCGAAGTTTCTTGCTAATACTGATCAGAGATGCCTTCCTTTTTGGGATTTTGCTCTGTCATGTAGTAGCTCCCTCCTTCTGTTGTATAGCTTATTTATGGCCGGGGTCCACCAGACCGGTCTCCTGTTTTTGGAGGAGTGAGCCTTGGTTTTATTTGGGATAGCACAATCCATGCATTCCTGCAGGTGCTCATAGAATGCATTTGTAAAGGATTCTGCGGATTGGGCTGTATTTTCCTCTGGCCCAGGGGCTTTGAAGTATTCCACTTTAGTCTTGAGAAGTGCAATGTTTACTTTTGAGAATTTTTTTTACAGTGATTTCCTTGGCTGGGGGTGGGGACGGGATATGGATGTCCAGGGAAATTTGGTTATGGCCTGATCTTACCAATGAGGGGTTTACCTCTGGTGTGGAACATAGAGTCCCCATGTTGGTGATGACCAGATCAAATATGTTCCCTCTTGTGGGAGTGGTGACCAGTTGTTCTATTGCGTTAAGAGTTTATAAATTCAATGAACCATTGGGCGAGGGTATTTGGGCTTGAGTAGTTTTCCCAGTCAATGTTTGGGTAGTTGAAGTCACCCAATAACATAGTGTTTGGAGAGACCTTCATATTCTCCAGCGTTCTCAGGATTGCCAAGTGGGGTTCCTGTAAAAGGGAGGGTGTTCTGTAGCAGGCTACAAACTGAAAGGCAGTTTTGCCCACTGTTAGTTGCACATGGATGGTTTCCGATCCTTCGTGCAGTGCCACTAAC
Source organism: Protopterus annectens (assembly GCF_019279795.1). Classification (NCBI taxonomy): domain Eukaryota; kingdom Metazoa; phylum Chordata; order Ceratodontiformes; family Protopteridae; genus Protopterus; species Protopterus annectens. The sequence goes on along the minus strand of NC_056747.1, from coordinate 524,327,485 downwards.
CTGGAGGTGTAGGTGTCTTTGATGAATACAGATACTCCCCCTCCTTTTGTGCTTCGGTCCGAGTTTTGGGGCCGAAACGCATGGTATCAGTTATAACCTGGTAGCGCTGGGGTGTTCTCAAGAGCCTTGAACCAGGTTTCTGTTACAGACCTCGATTTTCTCCATACTGAGGGGAGCCTTGAGTGCATGCATCTTGAGGTTTAGACTTCTGGCATTGAGTAGCATTACCTTTAGTTTTTTTATCCTTGGGTTGTCTATGGAGGTGGGTTTGTCCTTTGAGCCTTGCCTAAAAAAGGCACTATGGGGGTGGCAAGAGCCTTGGCCAGTATACGGAAGCCTAAGGGTGACAGGTGCAAGCCGTCCCTAGCGAAGCAACATGGCTTGTCGAGCATGTCATCCCAGGCTGACAGACACTGGATCCCCTTTGAATGACACCAATACTATAGCCAATTTTTGAAACTGATCATTTTGTCTTTATACTGTGGCATCATTCTTGGTGAGGGCAAGATGCTACTCAAGGTCAGGGTCATACCAGCCTGGGCTACATGGTCAGAGAGCTCCTCTATGTCTCTTTTCATATAGTCCAGGGAGGTACGTCTCAGGTCATTCACACCAGCATGGACAATGACGGAGTCATACTTGTACTTGCTTTGGAGTGACCTGAGTGCTTGCATTATGTGGCAGATTCTAAAATAAAAGATTTGCCCATGGAGCTACCATAATCCTTGGTAATTTTTTTGTGATGAACCACCCAATAGGATAAGATGGGAATTGCATCCTAAACATGATGCAGCTAAAACTCCAGATGTCGGCTAGAAAGTTGCATGTTTACCATAATGCAAGGTTTGTTTTAGCAGTTTCATGTCACCTTTCCCATTTTTCTGCCCCAGCCATTGAGGTCCAGTGGGCACTGTCTTTTTTGGTGCTAAATTCTCTGATTTTTATCCATTTTTCAGCAAGAGGCCCTAACTTTAAAGTCATGTAAGATCTAAAGATGTGGCCTTTGATACCAGTGAGTATGGATAAAGTCGATGAACTATAGTAGCCTGAGAAAATTTTATAAGCCAAACTGACCAAATACAGGCCATCCTCAATTAGTGCTTTTTTTTTAAGAAACATTTTATTAACATATTTATAATATGTACACAGAAAGAAAGAAATTCAGTATCACATATTGTTTATACAGTGTTAGGAAGACATTGAATCATCAAGATAATCTTATACAAATAGCATATTAAGAGTCTCTGTATTTCAGTAGCAACATTGCAAGGGTATCGCAACCACTAAAAATCGTAGTATGATTTATAGATCTTATTTTGATGAGTTCTTTTTCAGTTTTACTTTTTTTGTAATAACCTTTCTAGTAACTGCAGAAAGTCTCCAAAATATTTTTTGTATGGCTTTTACAGATACAGGAAGTGGAACATTCATTAGTATTATTGATCTAGTTAAATGACAATTATCAGACCATAACCCTTTAAAAACATACTTCTCTCTTTCCAACATACATTTATTTTTTCACAATCCAGAAACATGTATTTAGTGAGTTTTTTTTACATCATTACTAGTATCCGTGGTGGTAGTGCTGCGGTAGCATTGTCACCTCACAGTAAGCCGGTGTCCAGTTCGATTTTCAGAGCTAGAACGTCTTCTGCGTGGAGACATGTGTGAATGGGCGTACCTTTGTTGAAGGTTGTGCATCAGGCCTGGCAAGCTGGTACATAAAAATCAACTGCCAATCATTAGCGGACAGGAGTTCCGCTGTGGCGACCCCTAACCGGGAAAAGCCGAAAGACACAAACAAACTACATCTCCACCAAACTGAAAAAGTAATTTTACTAAACTTAAGAGATTTTATAGGGAATAACAAACATTCTGTGTATATATTTCCACTTAAAAACTTTCCAGTATAAACTTGATGAAGTTTGACTAACTGATTTAAATAACAAAGTTTTATTCTTAGCATCTATTGAATCACTGCGTCCACTACTGTCTAAAAGTTTCCAGACGTTTGCATCAAAATTATTATTGCTAATTATAATTAACTTGTATAACTTGGAAGCATCCTTTGTAGGTCAACTTAACCTCAGTGATAGCATTCATAAATTCCGGTAATGGGAGAATAGTGTTCTGTTCCTCTTCACTCATATTGTCTAAAAATTAATTTAATATGTTCATAGGTGTTTACTATGCTAATGACCATGAGGGCCTTTATTAGCCTAGCCATGCATCCCAAATCTCTGACGAGTTCTGATACCCTTGATAAGTGTAAGCATGGGCTTGGGAGATGAACCATTTACAGGTTACCTGTTTGCATCAGAGACATAGGTGCCAAACTGTGGATGAATTTCCAGTTTCCCATCCAGTTGTCCAAGTTGCACTTGAATTGGATTTGGGAGGAACTCTGATTCACATGGATGGGGAACCTGTTCCATAGACAGGGTAGTCTCTGAGATACATACCTATCTATACAGCAGGTCCTGTTTATGTCACAGACAAGGTTTAAGTCTTTAGAAAGGGTAATTCGGGTACTGTTTGTTTTGTGGATATGCAAGAGGTCCATCAGAATGGGGTCTGACAATGCCCTGTATGCCAGGCACAGATCTCCCCTCAAAAGCCTGTAGGAGACAGAATACAAGGATAGGGCCTTGAGGCAGTCTGCATAAGACATGTTACGTATGCCCTGTATTCTTTTAGTAAAGAACCGCTGTGGACGTTCCAGTTGTTGGATGTGCCTGGTTAGGTATGTACTAAAGGGGGCATTGTACTCAATGATAGGTCTGATGAATGCCGAATACAGCGGAACATTGACTTCTTGGACTAAGAAGCCATACCTGTGTTTATAAGTTGCTCAGCATAGAATGATTTCCTCACCACTGTAGACACATGATGATTAAAGGCTAGAATACTATGTGTGTCCCTAGATCCCTGAGCACTGGGTCAACTCTAAGGGATGTGTTGTCAATATGATAGTTATCAGGGATGGATGACTTCTCAAAGGATACTATTATGCATTTCTTGGCATTTAGTTTTAGTTCATGACTCTGACATCAGTTGTGTGTCTGTGTCAGGCCTTCCTGGAGAACATTTGTGTCAGTGTGAGATTCAATGACAGCTCCTAATTTGTAGTCATCTGCAAATTTAGTCAGCCAGAGACCACTGACATTGGCCTTGACTTTTGAGAAGTAAATGCCAAAAAGGAGCAGTCCAAGGACTGATCCCTGAGGGACTCCACTTGTGACTGGCCTCTTTGTAGAGGTAGACTCCACAATTTTAACGTCCTGGGTCCTGTCTGTGAGGCAGTTGGCTATCCACTGGGTGACATATGGATTTGTACCTAACCTCTTGAGTTTGTCAACAATGCCCGAATGGGGTATTGTGTCAAATGCCTTGGCCAGGTCAAGGAAGGCAGTGTGAACGATTTTGCCCTCATCCATTGCTTTGGTGACCTTCTCAAAGAAGCCCAACAGGTTGAGTAGGCATGATCTGCCCTTTACGAAACCAGACTGGGTTGGGTCCAGTCTCTGGAGGTTTACTTTATCTCTGTTGACCATCTCCATGATAATTCTTTCCATGTCTTTACATTTATGACTAGTGAGACTTAAGGGTCTGTAGGTTCCAGGGTCTGTAGATGGCCCACCTTTATGCAGAGGGATGACTGTTGCCTTTCTCCATTCATGAGGCATGAAGCCTGTTTGTAGGCTACAGTTAAGTATTAATTCCAGAGACCCTGATAGGTCATGTTTCATGCTATTTAGAAGGCATCCTGGGATATTGTCTGGGCCCGTTGATACAGTGTTTTTGGTCTTAGAGCATTAAGGACCTGTTCCTTAGTGATAGTAGGGGGACTTATATTTGATATTTCCTGAGGAAAGGTTGAGGGGGAGAGAGGAGTAAAGTTGGAGCTGAATTTATCAGCCAGGAAGTTTGCTATATCTTCTGGCTCAGTGTAGGTGGCTCCATTTACAGTGAGCTCTGCACACAATTGTGTATTGCCAATGAGGTTGCGGACATAGCTAAAGAATTCTTTGTAGTTGTCCGTAGCCTGGTAGGCCAAACTTACCTCAAAATTGGCTTTGGTAGAATTTATTTGTTCTCTGAGTTGTTTTATCTTTTGTCCTGCTGGGTGCTGCACCTCCTAATTTTTGCCATGATTTTCTTCCTCCTGTTATACATCAGATTGATTTTGTGATTTCACCAGGGTGGCTTGTTTTTTGAATTAGTTCTTTACTTCTGGTGGGTACAGCTGCCTCTATACAGCTATTAACATGCTTCTACATGGTTTCTGTGAACAGTTCTGCATAGGCAGAAGTATTTTCAGGGTTTCTAGGGGCTTGAAATTTTGCCAGGTTCTCACTTAATAGCAGGAGGTTAGCCTTAGAATAGTTCCTGAATATTCCCAGTTTAGCTGGGGGTCCAGGTTTTATTTTTACTTCAAAGGAGACCATTTTGTGGTCTGACCTTACCAGGGAAGGCATTACAGTAGGGGGTGTGCAGCACTCTCCCATATTAGTAAAGACCAGATCCAGTATGGTTGCACCCCTGGTTGGTGTATTGACTATCTCGTCCGGGGAGTTTGTGCTTACAAAATCCAGGAATATCTGTGCATGTATGTTTGTTGTCATATAGGATTCCCAGTTAATAGTGGGGTAATTAGTCACTCATGAATATGGTATTGGTTGGATGGTTAGTGTTTCTAATAAGTTTAAATACATGGTATGGGTTTCCTGGGTCACAGAGGGGGACCTATAGCTTGCAAGGAAGTGGTATTGGATTTTTACCTATGGTGATTTGTACACTGAGCTGCTCAAATGCATTGTCCTGTTTGACCAGCCTTGAAGTATATTTATTTTTGATGTAAATAGAGACACCTCCACCTTTAGTCCTTGCCTGTGAAGTTGCTGGTCTAAATGTATGGAAGGCATTATAACCCTGCACTGTTGGTGTGCTTCCTTGGCTTTAAACTACTTCTCTGAGACTGCATAGACATCAGCATTCTCTAGGGTAAAGAGATCTTCCAGGGAGTGGAGTTTTTTGTTTAGGCTCCTAGCATTGAGCAGTAATACCTTTAGATTTTCTTGGTTTTTGATTTGCTGTGACAGAAGTACTTTGTTTGGCATTGCCTAAAAAAGGCATTATGGGGGAAGACAGTGTTTTAGCTAATATTCGAAAGCCTAGAGGGGAGAAGTGCAGACCATCCCTGGAAAAACAGCGTGGTCTTTTGATTATCTCCTTCCACTCTGACAAATATTGCACCTCCCTTAGAATGACACCAGAGACTAAGCCAGTTATTAAAGTCAATCACATTTTGTTCATATTGTGGCATCATCCTTGGAGAAGGTAAAATGCTGCTCAATGCTAGGCTCATAAAGGCCTGAGACGCATATTCCAAAAGCTCTATGATGTCTCTCTTCGTATAGTCTAGGGAGGTACGTCTCAGGTCATTTACTCCCACATGGGCTATGACCGAGTCATATTGGTAATTGTGATCCAATGACCTGAGTGCATGTGTAATGTGGTGGATCCTAGCCCCTGATAAGCAAATGGCCGTAATTTTCTCCTTACTCAGCTTGGTGAGAGGGACATCAGTGTGTCTCACAATGGAGTTTCCAATGACCAGAATGTTGGATTGTGTGGTGACTTGCCTCATGGGCTTAGAGGTAGAGGTTCCATGGGATGTAACTCTATGTGTTGTTGTGGGTGTTGTTTTGAAAGAGTGCATTTGGGGCTGCTGAGCATATGTCTTATGCAGACTTTGTGTAGGAGGTCTTTGTTTTTTAGGAAGGTTACATGTAAGTGCCTCAGTATATGTGGGTCTATATGTCTGCTTTGCATTGTGTGTGATGGGTGCAGCATGTGTACTACTGGCAACCTTATTGATATTAGGAGTAGTTTTATTTGAGAGCTTTGCCTTCAGTGATGTTGTGTAAATACATCTCTCACATACCGTATCAGTTTGTTTGAGAATTAACTGATTGTCAGTAGACATGAGGCAATTTCTACATTGCCTCAGGATACCCATGCCCACCAAGCTGGTAACGGAAACAGCAGGAAAGTTCATATCCATGGCAACAGACCCTTTCTTATTGACTAGACTGTTGGAGTGAGACTATCAATCACCGTCAGGAGTAGCTGGTTTGCAGCTATGTAGACAGAGCTTGTCACTGCAAACTAGTCCTGTGTACAGCTAGATATTGGAGAAATTTCAATTGTGCTTTTACAGGAAAACTGTCACTCAAGGTGTCTGAGTCTGTATAGAGCGCTGCCAAACACTTGAGGGGAAACTAATGCGTAGACCCTGAAAATTTAAGGATGAAGCATTTAGGCAGATGTTCTGAAGTTAGAAAGAAATCAAGCAGTACTTACTGAAAACAAAGAATTAACTTGTCAAGAATTATAATTCATAATATTATCTGGTTAACAGATTTGTCCAGTTTATAATCTTTCATTAAAATTCTGGCAGCTTAGCTTTTATTTTTTCAAAACAATTAGCCCATAATACTACGTTGTTGTCTCACAGCAAGAGGTACTCCCGTTCGATTCTCGGCTGGAGTGCGGGGAGTGCCTTCTGTGTGGACTCTGCATGTCCTCCCCGCGGTTGGGTGGGCGTTCGAAAGACATGCATAAAGGGGCGTGCCTTCGTTGAAGGTTGAACGTCGAGCTGGCACCTCAACGTTTGTGAAAATCTACTGCCAATCATTAGCGGACCGGAGTTCCACTGTGGTGACCTCTAACCGGGAAAAGCTGAAAGACAAACAACTAATCCATTCCTTAAGTTTCCTTAAGTTTAGAGGTGTGTGTGCAGTGGGAAAGCACAAACATTTCCATTTTGATGTTATGGATTTTTAAAAATGTATATTTTTTAACTGTTTTAAGAACTGGTTTCATATATGCAGAGTCTAAAGATGGTTCATATATGCAGAATCTAAAGATGGTAGTGAATTTCCTTTTAAAGTAAATTTTATTAATCTGATGAAAAGATTGTTCCATATTACTAATTTATCATATTTGATAAACTTATGAGAATGTAGTATAATCTGCACCTGAATGGTTTTCTATTGACTAGTTTAAGTTGAGTCTATCCAGAGTATAATAGATTAAAATGTGCAGCAATTGAATAAGATTTTACATCCAGGAGGCTAATACCGCCATATTCCCATAATCTTGTATGATTTTTATAAGCAATTCTCGGCTTTTTAAGGATACCACAAGAATGAAATGAACAGCTTTTCCATTTTCTTTTTGTGAGGCATTATAGCTTTTGAATAATATACATATGTATTATGCACACAGTGTGTGTGTGTGTGTGTGTGTGTGTGTGTGTGTGTGTGTGTGTGTGTGTACATATATATATATATATATATATATATATATATATATATATATATATATATATATATATATGGGTCTACTTCATAACATTAAGACCATAACATTAAAAATTCAAACACTGAAAACCCAAAACATCGAAGACTCAGAACATTGAAAGTGTGCTTCATAACGTTGAAAACTACATTGCAGAAGTAAATAATATCACCTCCACCTATAACACCACCTAACTAACAAACACACTTTCTACTACATTTCTGCAGGGGGGCAAGCCCTCCTGCACCCCCCCATGTAGGGGGCTGTGCCCCCCACACCCCCCGTAAATTAAACATACTAACTCCAAGATCGCACTGCAGTGGAAAAAAGTTAATCTCCTAACCTCAGTGTATGTGTATGGTGATTGTGATACAGTGAGGTTAAGAAATTAACTTTTTTCCACTGTAGTGCAATCTTGGATTTGGTATATTTAATTTACGGGGGGGGGGCAGAGCCCCCCACATGGGAGGTGCAGGGGGCTTTCCCCCCTGCCGAAACGTAGTAGAAATTGTGTTTGTTAGTTAGGTGTTGTTATAGGCAGAGAGGATGTTATTTACATATGCACTGTAGTTTTCAGTGTTATGAAGCACACTTTCAATGTTCTGAGTTTTCAGTGTTTTGGGTTTTCAATATTTTGCGATTTAGATGTTTGGTCTCAATGTTATAAAATTCAGCGTTATGAAATTTCAGTGTTATGAAGTAGACCCATATATATATATATCTATATATATATATATATATATATTTATGTATGTATGTATGTATGTATATATATATATATATATATATATATATATATATATATATATATATATATATATAAAATCTTGGGAAATATAAAAATATAATCAGTTTAATAAGTAGTAACGTGTCTTCGAAAGAAAAAAGAAAAATTCATTCCATTTTTTAAGAAAAAGTAACAAACACGTCAGTTATTTTTCAGAATTATTATTAATAATCTTACTTGCATCTTGATGGGTTTTATTCTTAAATATTTTAGTTTTGTACTTCCCAATTAAATTTATTTCAACTTTTTAAACTTACTATGTAGTAATTGATTTAACACTAAAGTTTCAATGTTATTATTTTTAAATTTCAGCAGTGATGCTACTTGAAACTTTTTAATTTCCTCATCTATTTCTTTGATTGAATAATTTAAATATCCTATAGTTAGAAAAATACATCTGCAAAAAGTTTTTTTTTGATTGACAATCCTTGTTAATTTTGAATCCATTAATTTTTCATTCCTTCTTATACTGTCAGGTAAGGGTTCGATAACAAACGCAAATAGTAGAAGGGACATGGGACACCCTTTCTTTGTGCCTTTGTTTAAAGTAAATCCATGAGAAATATAAGATCCAATTTTAATATGTGCTCTAGAGTGTCTGTACGATTTTTTAATATTCCAGTAAATTGTTCTGGAAATGCAAACACGTCTAAAGTTTTAAACAAGTAGTTCCAATCTACAGATTCAAAAGCTTTTTTGATACCTAAGCTAATTGGGGCCAATTTCTTGTTCTTTCCTTCTGCTAAGTTTAAGATATTTACTGTTCTTTTTATGTTATCATATGTTAATCTATTGACTTTAAATCCTATTTGATCTTTATTAATTAATCTACATCTCTTAATCTTGTAGTGAAAATGGAAGTAAATATTTTATAGTCTACATTTAATAGTGAAGTAGGCTTATACTAACTTATTATCCTTTCCTTGCTTAAGTATAGATGAGATTACAGAAAATTTCCATGAGGGAGAAATTATTTTGTCACTCTGAATTATCCTGAAAATGTCACTCAGTAGTTGTAAAAAAAAAAATATTAAGGGAAGCATGCTATATAATTCCATACTTAAACCATCTAACCCTGGAGCTTTACAAATTTTCTTTTTCTTAAAGATTCTTTAACTTCTGCAAGGTAATAGGCTTATTCAACAGAAATGTTTGTTGGTCATTAAGTTTTAGTAATATTTTTATTTAAATACTTGTCAATTTTGTAATCATCAGGATTATTATTTTTATCTTTATTTAGATCCTCATTGAATTTTGTAAAAGTATGAAGCATTTCCTCTTTGTTAAGTTAGCTTATTACTGTGAGGATTTCAAATATTATTGATTTTTGCCTTTTTGCTTAACATATTGCTTCTATTAATCTATCAACATAGATTTTTTGAAATCATCCCATAATTGTGTAGTTTTATTTTTTCTAAAGCTGTCTCCATTTTATGCATTAAAACTGATATTTTGTCATTATTTTTTTAATCACTTTAGTATTATCTAATTTCTTTGTTTATTGTTCAGACCTCGCTTTGTGTATTTCATCTTCTGTTTCTAACAACTTCTTATACCACTCTTTCATTTTATTACTAACTTATCTTCTCATTCTGTCTTTAATATGCATTTTAAGAAATCCCATAATATGACTTTACTAATCTGACCATTATCATTCAAAGATGAAAAATGTTGATTTGTTCTTTAAGGTAACTCTTAAATTCTTTTAATTTCACCATATATACTGGTTCTATAAATAATCCAGACATTCCTTTTATCCATTAATGTATTAATCCTTAGTTCATTATGACCAGATAAAAGACAACAGATGCTTTTAAAATAATTCACTTTATTAAGTAAATCTGTAGAGGCATGCCATCAGTTCTAGTTTGTGCCCTGTTCACGTAAGAATAAGGAGTGAACAACAATGACTTATCTTCTGCTTTTACTATTAAATCAACTAAATTCTTATTACTAATCATATGTTTAGTGCTTTAGCTGATCCTAGAATGCTGTCCGTCTTCTGTTTACTTGTATCTTTTATACTAGATATGCATTTAAAATCCCCTCCCGCTCACCAGACTGAACAAGGAGACGGTCACTGTAAGCTGCCTGTCGGATGCCAGGATCTGCCACTAACGCAAGCACTCGGGTCACTCCAAAGCAAGTACAAGTATGACTCTGTCATTGTCCATGCCAGTGTGAATGACCTGAGACGTACCTCCCTGGACTACATGAAAAGAGACATAGAGGAGCTCTCTGACCATGTAGCCCAGGCTGGTATGTCCCTGACCTTGAGTAGCATCTTGCCGTCACCAAGAATGATGCCACAGTATAAAGACAAAATGATCAGTTTCAACAATTGGCTAAAGTATTGGTGTCATTCAAAGGGGATCCAGTGTCTGTCAGCCTGGGATGACAAGCTCGACAAGCCACGCTAGCGCTAGGGACGCTTGCACCTGTCACCCTTAGGCTTTCGTATACTGGCCAAGGCTCTTGCCACCCCATAGTGCCTTTTTAGGCAAGGCTCAAAGAACAAACCCACCTCCATAGACAACCCAAAGATAAAAAACTAAAGGTAATGCTACTCAATGCCAGAAGTCTAAACCTCAAGATGCACACACGAGAGACTCTCCTCAGTATGGAGAAAATTGATGTCTGTGCAGTAACAGAAACCTGGTTCAAGGCTCCTGAGAGCACCCCAGCACTACCAGGTTATAACTCATACCATGCATTTCGGCCCCAAAACTCGAACTGAAGCACAAAAGGAGGGGGAGTATCTATATTCATCAAAGATACCTACACCTCTAGGTTAGTGGCACTGCACGAAGCATCGGAAACCATCCATGTGCAACTAACAGCGGGCAAAACTGCCTTTCAGTTTGTAACCTGCTACAGAACACCCTCCCTATTACAGGAACCCCACTTGGCATTCCTGAGAACACTGGAGAATATGAAGGTCTCTCCAAACGCTATGTTATTGGGTGACTTCAACTACCCAAACATTGACTGGGAAAACTACTCAAGCCCAAACACCCTCCCCCAACAGTTCCTTCAATTTATAAACTCTAACGCAATGGAACAACTGGTCACCACTCCCACAAGAGGGAACAACATATTGGACCTGGTCATCACCAACATGGGGACTCTGTTCCACACCAGAGGTAAACCCCTCATTGGTAAGATCAGACCATAAACAAATTTCTCTGGACATCCATATCCCATCCCCACCCCAGCCAAGGAAATCACTGTAAAGAATTTCTCAAAAGCCAACTTTTCACTTCTCAAGACTGAGGTGGAATCCTTCAAAGCCCCTGGGCCAGAGGATAATACAGCCCAATCCGCAGAATCCTTTGCAAATGCATTCTATGAGCACCTGCAGGAATGCATGGATCGTGCGATCCCAAATAAAACCAAAACTCACTCCTCCAAAAACAGGAGACTGGTCTGGTGGACCCCGGCCATAAATAAGCTATACAACAGAAGGAGGAAGCTACTACATGACAGAGCAAAATCCCAAAAAGGGAAGGCATCTCTGATCAGTATTAGCAAGAAACTTCGATCCCTCATAAAATCATCAAAGGCCAGTTTCAAAACAAAAATTGCCCTAGACACTAAAGATAATCACAAGGCCTTCTTTAGTTATTTCAGGAACATGGGCGGAAACTCCCAGATATGCTCTGAATTGTTGCATAACGGTACAAAATATACCGAACCTACAGACATAGCCAACATCCTGGCAGACAGATTCAGCGCAAATGTTCTCCCCCCCTCCCCCCCAAAGGAGCAAACGCCTATCCCAACTGAATGTAACCTCCCTGACATCACAGATGCACAGGTGAAAGCTGCCCTCTCCAAAGCAAAAATCACAGCATCTATGGGACCGGACGGTGTCCCAGGCTGTGTCTTACACGAGCTCCAAGAAGAACTGAACCCTCACATTAAGTCACTGTTCAAACTTAGCCTTACTACAGGAAATGTACCCAAAGAATGGCGTACAGCTACAGTGGTCCCACTCCACAAAGATGGTGCCACAACGGACCCCGGAAACTATCGCCCCATAAGCCTGACTAGTCTGGTCTGTAAAGCTATGGAGTGTATTATCATGGAACTCATAAACAAAGACATTGGGAGCCTCCAGACACTGAACCCTACCCAATTCAGCTTTGTTAAGGGCAGATCTTGTTTCTTAAACCTAGTTGATTTCTTTGAAACAGTTACCAAAGCCATAGATGAGGGCAAGGTAGTCCACACAGCCTACCTGGACCTCGCAAAATCCTTCGACACAATACCCCACTCGGGCATCATAAATAAGCTTACCAGCTTAAATATCAACCCCTATATCACAAGATGGGTTGCAAACTGGCTCAGAAATAGAACCCACATGGTCAGAATCACAGGTGCCATGTCCGAATCCAAACCAGTTACAAGTGGCGTCCCACAAGGCTCAGTTCTGGGACCTCTCTTGTTCAGTATATACTTCTCTGAGGTTCAGGCTAACATGGGGGGATTATGGCTAACAAAGTTCGCAGATGACTGCAAACTGGGGGCCATAATAGAATCTCCAGCTGACACAAGCATCCTCCAAAAGGGTCTCACAGCTGACACAAGCATCCTCCAAAAGGGTCTCACAGAGACGGATGCTTGGTGCCAGAGCCACGGCCTCAAGCTAAATGCTAAAAAGTGCATAGTCATTCCCTTTGGGAAAAACAAGGTGCCCACAAATTACCACATAGGTGGTAATCCATTAAGTATGGAAGAAGTAATTAGAGATTTGGGGACCAACGTAGACAGTAATCTCTCCTTTAATAATCACGTTGCGAAAGTGGTTAGAAAGACCTTCTATATAGCCCACCTTATCACGAAAGGGTTCGCATCTAGATCAAGAGAGGTCATTGTGCCCCTCTACTCATCACTCACCAGGCCCATAATTGAATACAATGCCCCTTTTGGGATGTACCTTACCCGACACCTGCAGCAACTGGAGAGACCCCAAAAGTACCTCGCCAAGAGGATCATGGGTTACAAACAGATGTCCTATGCAGCTCGACTAAAGAAACTCTAGCTCTACTCAGTTGCTTACCGCCTACTCAGAGGCGATCTATGCCTGACATACAAAGCCATATCAAACCCAGAATTAATGAACATGCTCCACCTCAAAATATCCAAGTCCCTTAGAGCTACATGCTCCAGGGACCTAAACCTCAGCACAAAAATAAATAGGACATGCTGGAGGGACACACTCATTTCCCAGAGGCTCCCCTCACTCTGGAATAGAATCCCAATTCATGTTAGACATAGCCCCTCGCTGACCCTCTTCAAGCAAAATTTGGACGCGTGGATGGGAAATCGCAAATTCACCCCTGGGATCTCTCCTGTGTCCCTGCTAGACAGAGGCACAGTAAACTAATCTTAAAAGGGTACCTTCTGTGACCTACTTTACAGAGGCACAGTAGGCTAATCTAATAGGGAGGTGGAAGCCAAATACACTCTGGCTAGGCTTATAAATGCCCTAGGGCAGCTAGCCTAGTATCTGCCTATGAACCTGCTAAAAGAAAAAAGGAAAATTGATGCATGTGTATATTTATCATGCTAAAAGATATATACATATTTTGAAGATCTAACAAAAGATCAAAATTCATTTTAAAAGTACAAGTGCCTATATCTTAAAATTGTGTAACACTCTTAATATGATAGCTAAAAGATTTTTAATTGTTTTGATATTTATTAAACTAATTTGTAAAAATATGTACATTACTGAAGTCAAAGAGAATGATCTGCTATTTCTGTGGAGTATAAAAAAAATCATTTGCAGTCTGTATTGTATTCAGAATTTACAATGTGCTTAATTCAAATCCCATTCTTCCTTCCTGGGTTCAAACATATTGAAAAACCTACTTTACTTTCTATCAGAATGGATATACTGATTTAGCAGTATAACATTCAAATTTCAGCTCTAACTTATGAAGTGTGCTATTTCAGGTAGTCTTAGTGAATCTAATAACATACAATATGCAAAAAGCTTAAAAGTTCACATGACTAAACTTCACATTTCAGCTTTCATTGTATTTTCAAATATTTGATATGATTTTCTATGTAGATTATATGAGATCTTGTACATTCACATTTCTGACAGGTATATGTAATACATATCTTTCTTATAAGCAGTTTATTTAAATATATTTTTCTGTCTTATGTGCCTAGTAATATACTTCCTTATTCTGTATAACTTGCATTTCTAAAATCTGTTATCAAAGAGATATTTAATGTCTATTAGAGATTTTAGTATGTGTATTTATTTATTAACTTCGTGATACTGCAATTGTATGAATCTTACATGGTATTTATTTCAGTCATTGTGCATTTGCATATTATTCGTAAAATGTGTACTCTTCTTATTAATTCTAGTATTACAAGTAATCATGACTATATATAAAATAATTCCTGGTTGTTTAATTTGAATGTGAGGTTTTAGCCTTTATAAACTGCTGTTCTGATTTAAGCTTCACATCCTGATGTTAGAATTTGATCACAGCATATGAAAATGACAACTCACAACACATAGCAGATGCCAGTTTCCTCTGTAAGTTTCTCATTCTTCTTAATTCTTTTAAACGGTTCTAATCAGTGATAAACATATAACTTTACTTCTTTCCATTAATGTGTACAGTTAGAGATAATAACACTACAAGATAAGCTATTCATATTCAGCAAAATTTAAGCAAATTGTACATCAGCAACAGCCCAAAATAAAACAGTACTATAGCTATTGTTTAGCCAATTTTTCACTTAAAAAGATACTGTTTGGAGTAGATTTCTTGCATATATACTTGAAAAAAGAAAGAAAAAGAAAGTTCCTTCCTTTTTCACAGACATTGGTGATGAACTTTGACCAAGATTTTCTTCAAAACAGATCAAGGAGCAGGCAGGAAGCAAGGCAAACAAGAATCAAGCATTTTCACACAATTGGAACATTCTTTCATTGTCGGACTTTACGTGTTAATTGTTTCATAAATGACTTGTGAAAGGAATGTGTAACACATGAACAAAGGAAGCGAAATTACCAGCACTTTAACACCTCTAATTAGCATATTACTTAAATGTGATATTCAGTTAACCCAGCAGTGCACATACTAAGTAAAGTTAAATGAGTATAATAAAATTCTTAGCTTGTATAATCTTGGTTACCAATTCTTTTGCTTATAATTTAATAATATTCTCATACAGGAAACATTTAGAAATGCATTTATAAGTTTAGTTAAATGAAATATATTAAGTGTTTCACTGTAAATGCAGTAAAGTAAACCATTTGTATTGCTTATAATGAAAAATTAGCTTAAAATATAAATACATACAGTCATGCATTCTGAAGTTTAAAGACTATTATAAACCTTTTACTTTAAGGGTAAATCTATTGTTTCAGAATATCAAAGTCCTGCAGTCAAAGAATACAAGTCACTTGTTTTAAGCTTTTTTAATTTTAGACCAGTTTTCCAGGAATTCAGCTTGGTCTCTCTCTTGAGGGATATATGGTTCCAATCCATTTCTTCAGTATTACTAAAGATTTTATTTTTGTTAACAAAAGTGGATGCCTCCTCAAGTGTGTCTATTATTTTAGTTTCTTCAGAAAAAAAAATAATATGATATTTGCAGAAAAGACCAAACTGGCTATAATATTGTTCTTTTTAAGTTCCTTAATAAGTGGTAAACAGGAATATCTTTTATTCATTACATTACTGAAATAATTATTGTTAAATCTGACTACATGTTCACCTGTTTTAATATATGGTCTGGGCCATGCTGTTTTTAATATTTGATCTTTTTCTAAGTAGGTCATAAACTTAAGTATAATCAAATATGGTGGCGAGCTTTCATTCTCTGAAGGTGCTCTCAGAGATCTATGTGCTTTTTTTATTCCAAACGATAAAGTATTAGGTAGATTTAATTTTATGTAGCCAGGTTGTTAAGACGTTTATTATATTGTCTTTCTCATATTTTTCAAGTATGTCATACATTCTAATGTTAATTCGTCTTTTTCCTAAATCATCAACTTTACCTTTGAGCCAGTTGTTTTGTTTTAAAAGAAATTCAGTCAGTAATTCTCCCTTCACAATCATTTAAAGCCTCTTCTATACTGCCAATTTGTGCACTTAGTTGTTTCATAAAAAAATTCAAAATGTTCCATCGTCTTTCTGCACTCTTCTTTGAAACTTTCTGTTTTGGTATCCAGTTTATTCATTTTGTGTAATACATCTGCAAACTAGATATTAGGGACTAGTTGTCTTTTTAACATAATATTCCTGAGCACCATTTCTTGAGTGGCTCATGTTGAAGTTTCTTCTCTCTTAACCAAACAGTTGAATTCTGATAGGAAAACTACAACTTTTGAAGTTGTAAGTAATTTCTAACTTTAGTAAATAAAGTTAGCTAACAATGATCTCCAAATTTTAATTTTTTGATTGTTTTCTGTCCGCGAAAAGTTTTCAATTACAGAGCTTTTACCAGATGTTGCTATATAGGCCATTAATTTGCTATGCCTTTACTGGAGCAGCCCATAGTTTATGGTCTATTATGGGAGTGTCACTGTATGACCCCATTATTGGTCGTACCCTCTCCTGATGCTGTGCAGCGGTCCACCTGGGTCTCACATACCGGGATTTTATTCCAGCGTGCTAGAGTCTTTTGGGTGATATTTCCCTCCAACAAGCCCTATTAATAGTCAGTGTTTATAGTTCCAAAGTCTTTCTGTGGCTCTGACGGATTGGCCCACGTGAAGGTATCCCTCCTGTGGCGTTTACGGATCTAGATTTTGGCCTTTGTATGTTAGGGCAAGTTGTCACCTCTGTTATAGATGTTTGTTAGTGGAGCAGAGATGGAGTGGCAAGTTGTGTATGTTGAATAGATGATAGAGCGGTTCGGGCAGCATAGGAGCCTTTTGCGACTGAACTTTGTGGCCCTTTCCACTTTTTGTGACCTGTCCAGTCAGAAATATCTCGAATGGGGGCAGTCAGAAATGCAAGTTGGGGGTCAGATATGAGATGAGCAGTCGAGAGTATGTTGAGATTGATGGTCTAGAGATGACTTCATGATAAGGTGGGATGTGCAGAAGGTCTTCTAAGGTACTCCTTTTACTATAAGGTCGACAATGTAGAAGGTTCATCAACTAAACCCTTGTGTCCCTCGATAACTTCCCAGACCACTGATAACCTGCCTCTTATTTGGTAGCTGTAACCCAACTCTTTTGTTTCTTAGGGTACTTTGTATTTTAGGGTATTTGGTGGCATTTTTGGGCATTTAACTTCTGGGTATGAATACAGTTTTCCGCTTTTCCTTTCTGGGTGATATCTATCTGTGTTCTGTGTGCCTTACTATGTGTGTCAGTTTGCAGTCATCTGCGTCCACTTTGTCAGCCACAAGCCATAACCCTCCTGTGTTACTTGTAGAAAGAAAGTGAGAGGCCATGGAGACAGGACTGAGCCCCTGTGGTCAGTGCCACACCACTTGACTTGTGACTGGGATTTTGCTTAGCAACTCTCTGACTGTGGGTTCTGTTGTCAGCCAGTTTGCAACCCATCTTGTGATGTATGGGTTAATGGGATAGTTGATGAGTTTTTCAAATTGACCGAGTGGGGTATTGTAATTAAGGCGGAGCCTTCGCCAGATCGGGTAGGCTGTATGGACTGCCTTTCCTCATCAATGTTTTTTGGTGACTGTTGGAAAAAGTCAACCAAGTTTTTTAGAATTGATCTGCCTTTGACAAAGCCAAACTGGGATGGATCCAAAGTCTGCAAATTCCCTATGTCTTTATTTATGAGGTCCATTATGATCCTCTCCATGGCTTTGCAGATAAGGCAGCAGCAATCTTGGCTACGCAATTCCTCAATTAGTGTTTTGCTGACTTTTTTCCACATTTTACAATGTTGTGTACTGTGTGTACTTTTCTGTGATGCAGTTTCCCTTCATTTGTTCATGTTATACATGCTTCTGTTTAGTAAATCTGACATTTTATATTTACACACACATATATATATATATATATATATATATATATATATATCTGTGTGTGTGTGTGTATATAAATTATATGTTATTTAATATATGCATATATTTTTTTCGCTGCTGACATCACAAAGGATTCACTTGATCTTTATCCTAGTGATTATTAGCACAACTCAAAGCATGGGGATACATTCTAAGTATTTAATGGAAGCACTGTCATACATGCCTGGGTGCCTATCCTTTAATGTCTGTGTGCACAAATCCTGAAATTATCCTTTGGGTGACATCAGTGAAGGATACTTTACAGTTATTTGGACAATGGGGTAATAAGAAGTGTAGAAACCTTTGTTTTTTTAACTGACCAAAATGTATTATGAAATGACAAGGAAAGGAAATTACTGCATCACATTACTCAGCGAATACCATGAAGCAGGTAGCAGCATCAGGAAAACACTTCAAAACATTGTGCATAGAATTATTTTTGAAACTGAGGCTACGAGGGAAGGCCATACTCCATTTGGAAGAGTAGAATGCCTATGCTTGTGGTTGTTCTATACGCAAATGCCACAAAGTCCAGGGTTTCAACTTCTCTGAATTGTTGCCTTCCTTATGTCAAGTGCATCATTTGAACTCTTAAAAGTTTCTACTTACACAAACTAGACATCTGTAAGTCCACTAAAAACACCTGTTCATGGAAAATTTTTCATTTATGGAAGTTTTTCACTTTGCCTTCATTATTTCACATGGTTAATTTACAGGAATGAAGAAAAATACTACCGTTGGTTAAATCCGTATTCTTTTATTCTAATCTTGTAACATACATTGTGCATATCAAGAAGAGTCTAGACTTAACCCCCCATGCAGCTTTGTATTTCTTTTTTTGTGTAAATTTTCTATTATAATGCTATATTTTTGTGTTGTGCTGCTCTGTAAGCAAAAAGTTACTTTTAACTTTTTGAGTGGAAGCTGACTTGATTATTACTTCTTCATGCACACTGTGTATTACTGTGCTATGCTTTTAGCTTTTTAATGTAGAAACGTACTGTCTAATAATATACCGCATTTTACAACAGTGCTATTTAATGCAAAAATCTGTTTTATTCACATTGGTATTTTCCATCCTTTAGGTCCCTTTGTGGGAAACACAGCGAAATGAGGTTTGTATGCTTTATTTCCCTGCACATTTTAAAATAAGCAGTTCCTTCACTGTTTGCCAAGCTTTTATTATTAGTCTTCTGCATAGTCTTTACCCTATCCCCATACAAGCCTTTAGTTATAATCCCAGCTTCTCCTTATGTGCACAGAATGAGGCTCCCATATTTCACCTTCCCATTAGTTTGAGAAGCTCACAGTGGGACTAAAATTTTTCATTTCTGCCCCTGTTTAGTAAAGCTAAACTAAGTGTTAGTCTTCTTCCTGTTCCTCACCTTCTTGCAGTACTGGGATCTGATACATATCCAAGGTTCTCATTCTTTTGGTACACTCCTGGGGTTCTCTCACTCAAGCATTTTCTTTTGGATCAAAGGAAATGGTTTTACTTATACAGTTTCTTTTGGAACTCTCTTGTTTATATAAGATCCAGAAACGGAGTTCTCCTCACCTTGATGAGTGGGGTACTGTTGAATGAATTGTCTTATCTCTTCCTAGGTAAGATATGCCTCCATATATACCTGGAAAAAATATTCTAAAGACTTCTGGGTGTGCCAGTTTGAATCTCACCCTAGCCCCACAAAAACTTTTAGTAACTGTTATAAACTTTTTTTTAAAAAACCTTTATTGAAGTATCGCTTGTGATATAGGCAAATTTACATTTATATCAAACTGTATTAAGTTCACATTTACAAGCATTATATTTGACATATATTGTTATATATCATATAACCTAAGCAACATTACCTACATTATTCAATCCCTGCTTTTTTTTAAACAAGAAACATCTTTATTAAACCATCACTTGCAACATAGGCAATCATGTATGTAAATAAAAACAAACTACAACGACACATTCCTAGTTGCAAGCATTTTGCATCACAAGCCATACTGACACACTCCTAGTTGCAAACATTATACAGAACATATCTACCCAATAATTTTCATTCAAACATTATATAGCTCATTTAAGTCATGCCTTCTTTTAAACCTCATTCCTCCCCTGTATGTATTGTTCCCACAGTTCCCATTTTTTCCTATGTAGTTTGCTCCTACCCTTTTCTAAAGATCTCAATTCCAGTTGTTTTATCTGTGTTACTATATTCACTTCTAGTGTGGTTGGTTTAGATTTTGATTTCCATTTTTTAGTAATTGCTTTTTTGGCAGCATTATTAGACAAATACCATGTTTAGCCAATTCCATTTCTGTATCATAGCTCAGAAAAGTTAGCTCAATTGTCACACTGGTCTGCCCACTCCAACAGTGCATACCGCAGGGAATCCTTAAAAGTCCACCACTTCACCGCACTCCCAGAAAATATGTTCCAGATTACCTCTTTTTTCCCCGTCACACTGCCAACATTTGCAGTCTAGTGGAGGAAAGGTTCTTTGGAGTCTACTTGGGGTGTACAATATCTATGTAAACATTTCAAGCAAAAGTCCTAAATCTTCTAGATTTTGTTGCATATTTGGGAGATATAGATATATCCCCCATTGTTTCTTTGTAAATTGCTTATGCAGTCTGTCTTCCTAGTCCTTTCTAACCACCTCTGATTGATTCTTATTGTTATCATGCAGTATTTTATATGCTCTATTAATTATTTATTTTTAAAGTCA
Organism: Protopterus annectens; assembly: GCF_019279795.1. Classification (NCBI taxonomy): domain Eukaryota; kingdom Metazoa; phylum Chordata; order Ceratodontiformes; family Protopteridae; genus Protopterus; species Protopterus annectens. Next base: position 524,306,590 of record NC_056747.1, on the reverse strand, counting down.
GCTTCTGTTCTAGATTCTACTAAAAACTGTACCAGTGCTGGTCTTTTGTTTAGGACCCCCTATTTCTTTTTCTTTGCCTATACCGATATCAATCCTTGATAGGTAAGGCAATCTTTAACCTACAGTCCAAATAAATTATTGGCGTTTTCCCATTCTGTCATCTTTCTCTCTCTCTCTAGTTATTTGCTCCCAATAACTTGGTTCCTTTGCCAGTTTTCTCCAATAAATTCCACCGCCCTCTTACCTATTGTTATATCCCTAATTGCAGTCCTCCCTATCGGCAGACTCTCCTTTCTCCATTCCCGTGTTGGCTTAGTTCTTAGAATACCTTCTGCTACTTTATAGATATTTTCTGTATGATTATTATTATTCTCCTTATGGCCTGCATCCAAAATCCCAGTCTTTCCTTGTTTTTTGAGCCCCCCCAACCTGTGCATTGATTCCACACATTTGTATCTTGCAACCACAAAGGCCTAACCATAAACCCAACATATTAGTCATCAGAGACTCCATTGTGAGATGCACAGATGTGCCTCTCACCAGTCTGGATAAGGAGAAAGTCACGGTTTGTTCTTTGTCAGGTGCCAGAATCCGCCATATTACACACACACTCCAGTCTCTCAGCAACAGGTACTGTTATGACTCTGTCATAGTCCATGTTGTGGTGAACAACTTGAGATGTACCTCCCTGAATTATATAAAGAGAGAGATGATTAAGCTGATTGTGTGTCCCAGGCAGGTATGTTCCTAGCCTTAAGCAGCATTCTCCCGTCACCCAGAATGATGCCTCAATACAAACAGAAAATAATTGACTTTAACAGTTGGCTTAGTTTCTGGTGGTCAAGGACACCACATATACAAATGTTGTAGATATAGCCAACCTCCTGGCTGACAGATTCAGTGAAAACTTCACCTGTCTGTCCCACCATCAGTAAATCAGGACATCCTCAGTACATGACCCCCTTCCCTTATCTCTAGGGAACAGGTCATCACTGCCCTCTCAAAGGCAAAAAATACAGCCTCCATGGGACTCGATAACTATCCAGGCTGCATCCTATATGAACTCAGGCATGAACTTGCAGCACCATTATTCACCCTACTCAACCAAAGCCTGAGTACCGAGTTTGTCCCAGCCGAATGGAGGACAGCCACTGTCATCCCATTACACAAAGGTGGAGTGTCAACCGATCCAGGAAATTATAGACCCATCAGCCTAACTAGCCTGATCTTCAAGGCAATGGAATGGATTATCATGGACCTCATTAACAGGGACATTAGTAACCTCCAGACACTCAACCCCACACAGTTTGGCTTTGTCAAAGAGAGGTCATGTCTGTTAAATCTGGTTGACTTCTTTGAGACAGTCACCAAGGCCATGGATGAGGGGAAGGCCTTCTACACTCTTCCCCACTCAGGCATAGTAGACAAACTCTCTCAACTAGGTATCAACCCATATGTCATCAGATGGATAGCAAACTGGCTTACTGATAAAACCCACCTAATCAAAACAGTAAAACAAAAAGTGGCAGGAGAGCTATGACAGTAGACTCCACTTTTATTAAAAATACATAAAACAAGCAACAAGGATAAGCACTTTTGAGTATTGCTATGCTTCTTCAGATCCTATAGCAAAGCTAAAAACATGAATATTATATAGTTTGAGACAAATTAACAAAAACAAATCACAGCATTCTATCCATTAACTCTGATGACATCATCTCATTGCATTAGTTCTAGGTTTGGGTGAGGTTGGTCTGCTGAGCCCCTGTTTATGTATGTAGAATTTGAATTGAGAAAAATAATTCCAACTATCGTGACTATTTTAAAAGACACCACTCACTTTTTGAATGACTTTAGAGCTATGCTAGTAAAAATAATGTGATTATTTGTCTGATGGTAACTATGGGCGTGAATAATTTATTTACGTCCATACCAAATGAATATGGCATTGAAGCCATTAGGGAGATCTTGACAAGTCATAAAATTTTTTCAAATGAAATTGTTGGTAGGATATGTATGTTTTTATGTCTGATTTTAAGTAATGTTTTTATGTTTGAGAAACAGTTATATTTGCAAAAATGGGGTGTCGCTATGCATGTGCAAATTCTTATGCAAATCTGGTAATGCATTTTTGGGAGTGTAAACACCTCTACAATAGTACTTATAGTAGGAATATCAAATTGTATAGATGTTTTGTGGATGATGTTTTTAGTTAATGGGAAGGGGGAGAACAACTTCTGTTAGAGTTTGTTAAATATCTGGAATCCACAACTGATTTTCTTTGGTTCACAGTTTCTTACTCCTGTTTTAATGAATTTTTTTGGATATAACAATATGGAAAGAGGTGAATGGTAGTATGTCCACAATGTTATTTCGTAAACCATGTTGGCGTAATGGTTTATTGTGCAATGATGGTATGCACCCCCAGGTACACCTTTCCAGATATAGTAAAAAGTCACTTCATGAGAATCACCAGGATTTGTAACATGAAAAAGGATTTAGATAAAAATGTGGATACCCTGGGTAGTTTATTTGTAGATAGAGGTTATAACAAACAGATGGTAGAGAATATACGTGATGAAGTGATTTACCATACATGAGGCATTCAGTGTGGTGCTACCTCAGGGAGGGTGGGTGACACGGCATATATTAAGAGAGGTAATAGAAAGCAAAAGCTTTTTTGTTACTAACTATACCAGTAATAATAGCCTGGTAAGGGATGTCATCCAACAACATTGGCACCTACTAACTACTGATAGGCATACAACTGACTTGGTGGGGGACTTACCAAGTTTTACTTATAGGAATAATAATCTAAAACAGTTATTATGTAATGATAGACAAAAGAAACCAGTGAAGGGAAGTAGATTAGGCATCTATCCCTGTCGTAAATGTAAGATCTGTAGTGTTATAAGTAGAGAGCAAGATTTTATCCATCCTACGTTGTCCTTTAAATTTCAACCCAGATTTTATACTGACTGCAACACTATGACTCTGATATATTTAGCTACATGCAATTTCTGTACCTGCTTTTATGTAGGTAAGACTGTACAACATCTAAAAGATAGAGCAAATAGACATTTATATGAAATAAAGAATAAGAGCATTAAAAAATGCATTAGCTAAACATGTTCTGAAGTTTCCAGAGCATTATTTTAACTTTAGGGTGTTACAGTGTATTTATAAAGATATTTGGGGAGGTGACGCCAATAATCATTGAGAGCAAGTTGAATTAAAGTGGATTTTTAGACTTCAGGCACAGAGATATCTGGGTATAAACAGTAGTATTAGTGTGAAGCCTCTTTTAAATGGGCGTAGACTTCCCAAACCTAGAACTAATGCAGTGAGATGATGTCATCAGAGTTAATGGATGGAATGCTGTGATTTGTTTTTGTTAATTTGTCTCAAACTATATAATGTTCACATGTTTTTAACTTTACAAACCAACACACCTCGTGGAACCAGACCTGATACCAAAAGAAGAGTCCAAGTGGTAAAATTCTCCAGTTTATTCACAAGCCACAAAGTAAGTCAAGCGCTTTCATCCGCCACACTACAGAACTTTATCAAAACTGTAACACCAAGTCAGGAAATTGCTTTTATCCTTCAGTTAATTAACACTCAATTAAATGAATCAGTTATTCAATAAAATGCCTATATCCTTTAAAACATTCAGGTCATTTTTTTAAAAAACTTAATACAAATCAGTGTAACAAATACAAAAAAATAGGTACAAGTTAACATATCATGTTCAGAACTTTTATAAACTTTAACAGTTCATAGTACAGTTGCCCTTTCTTTAAGTATAGGTACAAGGGAAACATGGTCATTAAGACCTGGGGGAGGAGTGGCATTCAAAAGAATCTGCCATCTGTATTCACTTCTGTATATGTAATTTGACCAATCTCCCCCCAATATCTCTCTTTATAATTTCCAGGATTCCAAAACGGAATCCTAGCTTAACCTCACATGAGAGTGTATGTTTATACAATGCAATGCAATACAATGTTTTTAACTTTGTTATACGATCTGAAGAAGTGAAGCAATATGCGAAAGCACTTATCCTTCTTGCTTGTTTTATCTATTTTTAATAAAAGTGGAGTCTACTATCATGGCTGTCCTGCCAGTTTTTGTTTTACTATTGCTTTGGTGTTCTGGCTTGGATTCTTGGTGTACTCTGGTGATTGTTGTTCTACGTAATCAAAATAGGGGAAGCCACCTCAAGCAGTAGACCCATAATGAGTGGCATACCCCAGGGATTGGTCTTGGGGCCTCTATTATTTTGCATATACGTCTCTGAGGTGCAGGCCAAAACCAGTGGGCTATGGCTGACCAAGTTTGCAAATGACTGCAATCTGGGTGTGGTCATCAATTCCCCAAGTGATGTGAATGTCCTCCAGGAGGATGACTGGTGCCGGAAACATGGCCTCAAGCTGAATGCCAAAAAACTGCATCATCATCATCTCCTTTGGTGAGAGTGATGTCCCCACATATTATCACGTTAATAACAACGTCTTAAGCATGCAGTCAGTCGTGAGGGATTTGGGCACCCAGGTTGATAGCAGCCTGACTTTTGGCCACCATGTTGCTTCAGTTGTACAGAAAGCTTTCTATATGGCGCACCTTATAAGTAAGGGTATCTCATCCAGGGCCAAGTAGGTCATAACATCTCTGTATTCTTCCCTTATAAGGCCAGTTATACCCCCTTCGGCATGTACCTCGCAAAACACAGGCAGCAGCTGGAGAGACCACAGAGGTTCCTCACCAGAAGAATCCAGGGCCTTAAACATCTGCCCTACACAGACAGACTAAACGCCCTGTCCCTCTACTCAATTTCATACAGACTCCTCAGAAGTGACAAGCAATGTCAGACCCCGCCTTGATGGGAGTGCTGTGTATTCGCAAGTCAAACTCCACTCGAGTAACCCACGCATGACCTCAACCTGGTCTGTGACATTGTTGGCGGGACAGATGCATGTCCCAGAGACTTCCCCATTGGTGGAATAGACTCCATCTCCACGTTAAGCAGAGTACCTCATTATCCCTTTTCAAGTGCAAACTGGATAACTAGATGGGAAACAGAAAATACCCCCCTGGGATTCCACATGTGTCTCTGCTGGATAGGGGCTTTGGGTGCTGACTTGTCTAAACATGGGCTACACTCTTGGTTAGGCTTATAAGGGCCTCAGGGCCAAAAGCCTAGTAACTTTCTATGATCCTGTAAGACTAATGGGACTAAAAACATTTTAACTTCTTGTATTTTGCTATCAATATTCATATAACAATGCTTCCATTTTCTCACTTTTTATATTATGTTTTGTTTAGTCTCTTCCCACGGGTCTACTTCATAACACTGAAATTTCATAATGTTGAATTACATAACATTGAGACCAAACCATCTAAATCCCAAAACATTGACAGCCCAAAACTTTGAAAACTCAAAACATTGAAAGTGTGGTTCATAACATTGAAAACTCCAATGCATATGTAAATAACATCCTCTCCACCTGTAACAACACCTAACTACCAAACAGATTTTCTACTACGTTTCTGCAGTGGGGCAAGACCCCGTGCACCCCCCTGTGTGGGGGGTCTGCCCCCCCCAAATTAAATACACCAACTCCAAGATCGTACTATAGTGGAAAAAAGTTAATTTCCTAACCTCACTGTATCTACTGAGGTTAGGAAATTAACTTTTTCCCCACTGTAGTGCAATCTTGCAGTTAGTATATTTAATTTATTGGGGGATGTATGGGCAGACCTCCCCACACGGGAGGTGCAGGGGGGCTTGCCCCCATTTAGAATGTAGTAGAAAGTGGGTTTGTTTACCTTCATTAATTTTGTATTCCAAAAAGGTTTGGAATTGTCTCAATGTTTCCCAACACTGTAATGTCTCATTTTGGTTTTGTCAGATATAAAATAATATCATCTGCAAATAGACACAGCTTTTTTTTACTACCATACCAGTTATATCCTTGAATTTCTGAGTCCCTTATTTTCTTTGCCAATGGTTCTAAATATAATGCAGTTAACAAAGGGGAAAGAGGACTCTCCTGCTTGGTTCCTCTGCTCAGGCAGAAATTATCAGAAAGGACCCCATCCACTTTAATTTTCAGCTACAATCCCTCATATATCCTCTTAATCAGCCGTATAATTGTTTTTTCAGGAAATGTAAATGCTTCTATTGGCCTGCTCATAAAGTACCAGCTTACTCTGTTAAATGTTTTCTCTGCATTAAGACCCAGCAACAACAATGATATTTTCTTACATTCTGCTTCCCTCTGGATCATCGATGTTCTGTTTATGTTGTCAAATGTTTGCCTTCCCTCCACAAAGCCACATTGATTCATATCAGTTTTGCCATTACTTTTGCCATTCTTTTAGTCATTATAGGCATGAACACTTTATAATCATGGTTTAGTATTGACATGGTCCTTTATGAAGCTGAATCTGATGGGTCTTGGTATTACAGCTACCACTGCTTTCTTCCAGAATGTTGGTACTTCCCTTGCTCTTAAAATACTGTTAAACAAAACCTTCCAGATCTTTTATCAGTTTTTCCCATCATAGCTTCCAAACTTCCACAGGAATATCAACTGTTCTTTTTTTTTTTCAAAAACATTTTTATTAAATTTTGTTAATAAACATGGATGTAAAGTATTAAAAATAAACAATATAAAACTTATTAACTATTTACACTATATACAAACATCCATGATAAACATTTGTTTTATCCAAGAAAGATAATCAATATTTATCTAACAATCTCTCCAATTTATGGCAAGCTAGCCTTTTGTGCGTTACATTTGATGATCTCATAAATAGTTTGCATTTCTTTTTTACATACAGATTTTGCTATTGAAATAAATTCAGTAAACATAAGCTCCTGCTTATTTTTCCAGTTCAGTGTAATTATTTTTCGAGCAATAGCTAGAATTAACCAAAGAACAGGTAACTGATGTCTAGGAATTACACTTGGGATAGGGACATTGAATAATATCAAAGAGCTAGTAATTTGACAGTTATCAGACCATAGGGCTTTTGCGAAATGTCTAAAATCACTCCAGTATTGTGTGAGAGTTCTACATTCGATGAACATATGAACCCAGTTGGCTTCAAGAATATCACCACACCTCCAGCATTTGCTTTGATTACTCTTGGTTATAAGGTCAATTCTGTGTGGAGTGTAAAAGCTTCTATGAATAAATCACCAGGTATATAGTCTCCAATATAAAGATGATGAGGTGTTTTTTATTGAATTTAATAACTGTTTCTTATTATCGTTAGATAAAGGTTCACCATTAATCTTTATGGAGTAATTCCAAAAAGCTTGGTCAAAAGTAATCAAGTCTTCTCATAGGATTTTATATACAGGTGATATGCTTAATTTATGTTCAATGTTCATCGAACTACACCCTATGAATAGCTGTATCAATCTTGGTATAATATCATTTTCCAGATTTATTGACCCACTCACTTTATTTTCAATGAACTGACTTAAAGATTGAATACAGAGCCAATTATCTTGACAGACATTATATCTGGCTAAGAGAAAGTTCATTGGTTGAATGTTCTTATTGTATATAAACTGGTGCCAAAACTTTAGATTATTCTCTTTAAGATTCCGCATCCTATTGATATTGAAGGTATCTAGGCAATCTGGTGTATAAACTATGGGAAATGTAATGAAAAAGGTGTTCTTTAGACTATAATTGTTTTGATTATATTTTTGAAAATATAAAATATTTGGTTTATGGATGCTGCGCTGGTACAGCGGTAGCATTGTTACCTCACAGCAACAGGTTCTCCCGTTTGATTCTCGGCTGGGCTTGGGAGTGCCTTCTGTGTGGACTCTGCATGTCCTCCCTGCAGTTGGGTAGCGTTCGAAAGACATGTGTGTGTAAATGGGCGTGCCTTCGTTGAAAGGTTGAGCGTCGAGCTGGCACCTCGGCGTTTCATAAAAAAAAATTTACTGCCAATCATTAGCGGACGAGTTCGCTGTTTTACCGCCGGGAAAAGCCGAAAGACAACAACAACAACATAAAATATTTGGTTTATACCATGTGAGAAGTGGCTAAATTTCTTATTATATAAGCAATATTCATGGAGTATCCAAAATATCTTGTTAATTCCAAAGGTTTCTTTAAACTGGGTTTCTGAGTTCTCAGAGGAAGTTATATGTATTTCATGTAGTTGTTTCCAGCTAGAGGTGTATATGGATGAAATCCAGTGTAGTATTATGTTAATAATAACAGATTTGGAATATAATTCTATGTTGGGGAAGCCAATCCCATTACTGTCCCAGGCTCTAACATGCCATTTATAGGGTATTCTTGGTTTCTTTGGGAATAATAATTTTTATTAATGTAAGTCTGTCTTCCATGGTGAAAAACATTTTGTTCCACTTTTTAGTCAAGTCACTGATTATAGCTACCAGTTTAGTGAAGTTAAATTTAATAGTCTCATTCCATTTATTTTTAATACTTATTCCTAGATAATCTATCTTATCGTTTTCCCAGTTGAATGTATTGTATTTTTGCAAATTGCTATTTATTTTCTTATTGATTAAAAGTGTTTTGGTTTTATTTTGATTAAAATTGAGCCCTGAGGTTTTTCCAAATAGAGTTATGGCATTCATGATATGTTGTAAAGAGCCTTCTATGTCACTGGATGTTAGTAGAATATCATCATCAAAAAGCTGAACTTTTGGACAGTATCCTTCATTAACTTGAAATCCTTTGATATTTGGGTTATTTCTAATAAATGAAGCAAAAGGTTCCACTGATAAAGCGAAAAATAATGGGGATAGAGGGCAACCATGTCAGGTTCCCTTATGAATTTTTATTGGGGTTGATAAGACATGAACCAATCTTAACAAATGCTTTAGAATCACTATAAATATTTAATATCAGTTTAGTGAAATCTGAAGTAAAGTTACATTCTTTAAAGATTTTTTGTAAGTATGACCAACTAAGGGAATTGAACGCCTTATCAATATCCAGACTAATAATAGTTAATTGTTTCTTGGTTTTGTTTGCAATGTCTATTAGAGATAGTAGCTTAATAAAATTGTCATGTACTTTTCTATGTAAGATAAAGCCAGTTTGGTCAAAGTGTATTAGATTGGGTAATATATTCTTTAGTCTTTTGGCCAGGATAGACATGAAAATTTTATAACCAATATTTAACAATGATATCGAGTAACCCACGCATGACCTCAACCTGGTCTGTGACATTGTTGGCGGGACAGATGCATGTCCCAGAGACTTCCCCATTGGTGGAATAGACTCCATCTCCACATTAAGCAGAGTACCTCATTATCTCTTTTCAAGTGCAAACTGGATAACTAGATGGGAAACAGAAAATACCCCCCCCCCGGGATACCACATGTGTCTCTGCTGGACAGGGACTTTGGGTGCTGACTTGTCTAAACATGGGCTACACTCTTGGTTAGGCTTATAAGGGCCTCAGGGCCAAAAGCCTAGTAACTTTCTATGATCCTGTAAGACTAATGGGACTAAAAACATTTTAACTTCTTGTATTTTGCTATCAATATTCATATAACAATGCTTCCATTTTCTCACTTTTTATGTTATGTTTCGTTTAGTCTCTTCCCATGGGTCTACTTCATAACACTGAAATTTCATAATGTTGAATTTCATAACATTGAGACCAAACCATCTAAATCCCAAAACATTGACAGCCCAAAACTTTGAAAACTCAAAACATTGAAAGTGTGGTTCATAACATTGAAAACTCCAGTGCATATGTAAATAACATACTCTCCACCTGTAACAACACCTAACTAACAAACAGATTTTCTACTACGTTTCTGCAGTGGGGCAAGACCCCGTGCACCCCCTTGTGTGGGGGGGGGTCTGCCCCCCACACCCCCATAAATTAAATATACCAACTCCAAGATCGTACTATACTGGAAAAAAGTTAATTTCCTAACCTCACTGTATCCACTGAGGTTAGGAAATTAACTTTTTTTCCACTGTAGTGCAATCTTGGAGTTAGTATATTTAATTTATTGGGGGATGTGCGGGCAGACCTCCCCACACAGGAGGTGCAGGAGGGCTTGCTTCCATTTAGAATGTAGTAGAAAGTGGGTTTGTTTAGCTTCATTAATTTTGTATTCCAAAAAGGTTTGGAATTGTCTCAAAATGTTCCACAATACTGTAATGTCTCCTTTTGGTTTTGTCAGATATCAAATAATATCATCTGCAAATAGACGTAGCTTTTTTTTTTTTTTTTTGACTACCATACCAGTTATATCCTTGAATTTCTGAGTCCCTTATTTTCTTTTCCAACGGTTCTAAATATAATGCAGTTAACAAAGGGGAAAGAGGACACTCCTGCTTGGTTCCTCTGCTCAAGCAGAAATTATCAGAAAGGACCCCACCCACTTTAATTTTCGCCTACAATCCCTCATATATCCTCTTAATCAGCCATATAATTGTTTTTTCAGGAAATGTAAATGCTTCTATTGCCCTGCTCATAAAGTCCCAGCTTACTCTGTTAAATGTTTTCTCTGCATTAAGACCCAGCAACAATAATGGTATTTTCTTACATTCTGCTTCCCTCTGTTTCATCGATGTTCTGTTTATGTTGCCAAATGTTTGCCTTCCCTCCACAAAGCCACATTGATTCATATCAGTTTTGCCATTACTTTTGCCATTCTTTTAGTCATTATAGGCATGAACACTTTATAATAATGGTTTAGTATTGGCATGGTCCTTTATGAAGCTGAATCTGATGGGTCTTTACCCCTCTTTAGGTATTACAGCTACTACTGCTTTCTTCCAGGATGTTGGTTCTTCCCTTGCTCTTAAAATACTGTTAAACAAAACCTTCCAGATCTTTTATCAGTTTTTCCCATCATAGCTTCCAAACTTCCACAGGAATACCAACTGTTCTTTTTTTTTTTCAAAAACATTTTTTTTAAATTTTGTTAATAAACATGGATGTAAAGTATTAAAATAAACAATATAAAACATATTAACTATTTACACTATATACAAACATCCATGATAAACATTTGTTTTATCCAAGAAAGGTAATCAATATTTATCTAACAATCTCACCAATTTTTGGCAAGCTAGCCTTTTGTGCGTTACATTTGATGATCTCATAAATAGTTTGCATTTCTTTTTTACATACAGATTTTGCTATTGAAATAACTTCAGTAAACATAACATCTTGCTTATTTTTCTAGTTCAATGTAATTATTTTTCTTGCAATAGCTAGAATTAACCAAAGAACAGGTAATTGATGTCTAGGAATTACACTTGGGATAGAGACATTGAATAATATCAAAGAGCTAGTAATTTGACAGTTATCAGACCATAGGGCTTTTGCGAAATGTCTAAAATCACTCCAGTATTGTGTGAGAGTTCTACATTCGATGAACATATGAACCCAGTTGGCTTCAAGAATATCACCACACCTCCAGCATTTGCTTTGATTACTCTTGGTTATAAGGTCAATTCTGTGTGGAGTGTAAAAGCTTCTATGAATAAAGTATATAGTCTCCAATATAAAGATGATGAGGTGTTTTTTATTGAATTTAATAACTGTTTCTTATTATCGTTAGATAAAGGTTCACCATTAATCTTTATGGAGTAATTCCAAAAAGCTTGGTCAAAAGTAATCAAGTCTTCTCATAGGATTTTATATACAGGTGATATGCTTAATTTATGTTCAGTGTTCATCGAACTACACCCTATGAATAGCTGTATCAATCTTGGTATAATATCAGTTTCCAGATTTATTGACCCACTCACTTTATTTTCAATGAACTGACTTAAAGATTGAATACAGAGCCAATTATCTTGACAGACATTATATCTGGCTAAGAGAAAGTTCATTGGTTGGATGTTCTTATTGTATATAAACTGGTGCCAAAACTTTAGATTATTCTCTCTAAGATTCTGCATCCTATTGATATTGAAGGTATCTAGGCAATCTGGTGTATAAACTATGGGAAATGTAATGAAAGAGGTGTTCTTTAGACTATAATTGTTTTGATTATATTTTTGAAAATATAAAATATTTGGTTTATGGATGTCGCGCTGGTACGGCGGTAGCATTGTTACCTCACAGCAAAAGGTTCTCCCGTTTGATTCTCGGCTGGGCTTGGGAGTGCCTTCTGTGTGGACTCTGCATATCCTCCCTGCGGTTGGGTAGCGTTTGAAAGACATGCGTGCGTAAATGGGCGTGCCTTCATTGAAAGGTTTTAATTTGTTAAAGTTATATTTAGAGCATCAATAATACCTGCCAAGTATAATGACTTGAACTAATTCATGAAGTTATGTATCATGGATGAGTCAAAAATCTTTAGAAACAAATTCTGAAACCAATAACTAAGAAAACATACATACATGGAACCTAAAGTTCCAGGTTTAGTTACTGAATTAACTAAACCACCCTTTAACACCATCTCACACACCAAAAACATACATAAATACCTTCTGCTTTAAATGTAGTATATACAAACAGTAAAGCATTTCTAAGGTAACTCAAACAAGTATGAACATAAAAAGTCCATCAGGCAATCACTGTGGATTCATATGTAATATTGTGTAAACCACTACTAGGTATTGGAAAATAAGGAGTCAGTTTCACCAGTTAACCCCGTTGCTTTATTGGCATAAGCTTCTAATACCTATATATTTTATACCTGTAGTACAGTCTCTTGTGTTTGTAACTATAGCAATACAGAAAAAAAGGGGGGGACCCATATGTTGGTCTATTAATACTAATTGAACAATAGTGTGTCCTAGAAGATTTTAACAATCCATTCCTATGTGGTCATACAAAGATTTGAATCATAGTATCATAACTATCATTGCAACTGAGTCTGATTATATTGCTTTAAATCTGCATCAATGAGAATGCCTAATATAAATTAACGTTGCTTAAGCATGAAAGCAGCAGAAGGAAAAGGAAACTTAGTCCTATATATATCTTTACATTCAGAATATTAAAGAAATTGGTTAAGTAGTCAGATATTAATATATTATCATTTAGGGCATGCTATCAAAGCAAAGAATGGTATCCTGTCAGACTTCAGTGTTTCAAAGCAACAGACATACAGTAGCATTAAAATGCAATTTTCTTCATTAGACTAGTAAAATAATCACTCCATAAAAAGTCCTAGCTTGTTAAAAATACATATTTAAAGTGATTCCGTACCTTTATATGCATAAAAGATGAAAAAAACAACCAAAAAAACCCAGTAACATTTTCTTTTAGTTTCATTTTCAGCTTTACTTCCTGGTTTCTGAGTTATGCATGAGATCAAAGGCCATGTGATGTCATTGCTCACTGTATTCTTGCTTCCAGCTCCTGTAGCTTGCTGCAAGTGCCCTGTAGATGCTCATGCACATGAAGAAACAGTCACTGAGGCTTAGAAAAGGCATTTCCGGCTGGAATTTCAAACAACTTAAGTTTTCTCCATTATAAAGAAGCATAAAAAGTGCACGAGCAGCCTCCGCAGTGAAAAGAAAACATGAACAGCCCTTCTCTGAAAATGTTGAGAAAGTAAGATTTTCCCCATAAATCAATAATTTATATCCCTTAGACTAAATTAGGTTAAGAATTAAAATTAGAGCATTTAGTTAATGTAAAGCACTAAATGTTGATATATTACACTAAGAAATGCAGATTTTAAGTAAAGACGTTTATATTAATCATGATATGAACATCTTTCAAAAATGTCAAGAGGAAACAAAACTATCTTAAGTAAACCATCTCCTAAGGGTACTTTTGTTGTGGGGATTCCATACAGTGTAATCATAATAGACTAAACAGTAAACTCTATAAAGTGTTACCCCACCACTAACACACATGAATGCTTTTCTTTGGAAATCATGAATTAATAGTAAGATAGCATGACTTTTGTATCCCAAATTAATATATAATGAAGTTAACTGGGCCCCGGTTATAGTAAACATATGGTATGAAAAAAAAAAAAAATATATATATATATATATATATATGTATATACACACACAAACACATTTACACACATATATATATATATATATATATATATATATATATATATACACACACAAACACATTTACACACACACGCGCACACATATATATATATATATATATATATATATATATATATATATATATATACATACATATACATATACATATACATGCACACATACATACATGTATACATGCATAGATACATGCCTAACCAAAATAAAGAACTTTGTTTTGTATATGTATTCCAATAAAATATTATGTAAAATAAAGACACTTTACCTTTGCTTTGTGTATATATTCTAATAAAACATTAAGTAAAGGGTTTTGCAAGAAATCATTTAGTATTATTTGATAACAACCCTTTTTGTCTTTTAATTTTTTATTTGCACTTTCTTTGACAGTCCAAGTGTTTTTAGTTGCATGTCTTTTCAGACTCTGCGTAGACCATTCCATTTCCTCTATATCAGTTAGTATTTTTTTCTTGTGAGTAAAGTCTAAAGCCTCTGACAAAGAGCTAAAGATCTTCTCACCTTCTGGTAAAAATATTTTTATCCTGGAGGGAAAGAGAATTTGTGCTTTGATGTTAACTTTTTAAAGAGATTTTATCAAGAGAACACATTCTTTCCTTCTAGATATGACAGAATAAGTGTAGTCATTGCCAAAATGAACGAGTTTGTCCTTTATGTTGATGACAGAATTATTCCACACAGACTTCAGAACCAAATTCTTATCTTGGGAGGACAAAAATCTAACAATGATGGATCTGCGGTTAGGAGAAACTGTTGTTGAAGCAGGTTTTGCTATAGACCGGTGAGCCCTCTCTATACCGAAGGAAAGGGCTTCAGGAAGATTTAGTGCTGTTGGAAGCCAGTTATTAAGAAAGTGTATCATATCAGTTCCCTCTTCCTTTTCTGGTACTCCTTAGATTCTAATGTTGTTTCTCCGTGACCTACTTTCTAGGTCTTCCAGCTTTTCTGTTAGTTTAGTATTCTGTTTCAAAAGAAACTAATTTTGTCTTTCACATTCCATCAGTCTGCCATGCATATCTGTTACAGATTCCTTGATAGAAGCAATTTGTTCAAAATGCTTTTTAACAATTTCACTAAGAATGTCCAGCTGCTTACTACAGTCTTGTTTAATAATATCTATTTTATTCTCTAGTTTTTCCATTTTTATAATTAGTTCTTGAATATTAGTTATTAATGTTTGCAGCTCCTTCTTTACCACACTGTCCTGATGAGAGTTCTTTGAGTTACTCATACTTGGATTTCTTGAGGAAAAACTTCTTGACAGGAAAAAAATAATAAAAACTTATGTTTTAGTACTAATTTTTGAAAAATAATAAAGGACCTATATTCACAAATGCTCTGATATACTTTTGGATGAGTATTTCCAAAAATTAGATTCAATTTCATGTCAGAATAAAAATGCTATAAGCAGAGCTAATGTTCAGTGCTGTTAGTAGTCTGGCATCTTGGCCACACCCCCAATACCATCTGTTCTTGAGCACTTAACTTTAGATTGGTTATACATCACAATTTTTATCTCATCTCCTCCTATCCTAGCCATTAGTAACTGAGCCTCATCTCACGCATGTCTTTCGGAGGCCACTCGACTGCGGGGAGGACATGCAGACTCCACACAAAAGGCACTCCAGCCGTGATTCGAACAGGAGAACCTCTTCCTGTGAGGCAACAACGCTACCGCTGTACCACAGTGGAGTAATATGTAAATTCACTCCAAACTCCTGTTTTTGAATTCCCATCTTCCATGCCAAATATTTTCATAAATTTCTTCAAAATCTGCCCTCCTTTGTTATGCTTTTCTTTCTGCCCCCTCTCCCCCAGATACATGTTCATTGCTGAAAATCAAATTCCAGTCCTCACCTATAAGTAATATTTCTTGCTGAAAACTGATTATTCCTCTCAGAATTTTCTTAAGCTCCATTATAGCAGTTTTACGTGGAATATAAATACATGCCACTGTAATCCTCCCCCCTTGCCAGTAGCTCCTTAGCACTACAAATCTGTCATTATTATCTTATTTATCCTCTTCTATCACTATTGGAGCTTCTATTGCAATTAATATAACTAATACTCTTTTCCTTTGTCCCTGATATTCCGCTGAATAACTATCCTGAAATTCTTTCTTTATCAAATTCAGATGTTCAGTTCTTTCCAAGTATGGCTGCTATAACATAGCTATTTCCACTCTACATTTTTTAATATAGCTCACTATTCTTTCTTTTTTATATGTATCTGTGAGAGCATTGGCATTTAAAGACATTACAGAAAGCATCATTGTATTAAAAAAGCTATTATTCCTATTTGTTATGTATAACACCTTTCTGTTAAATGTCTAGTTCCAGCTTTTGTGTTACATGCATGCACTGTTTGACACGTTGAACTTTTATATAGCTGTTTCTCGTCGTATTCATTTGAGACAATGACACATCTTACAAAACTTTTTGTTTTATTGAAAGCCCCCAAACAAAAAAACAAACCCCCAGTACCCCCTAAAACCTATTAATTTAATATTAACATACAAAACTATGTACATCTTGAGATATTGAAGTCTTACCCTCCTAATGGGAACAAATGAACCAAACTGACAGCCGCACTCACAAACTTTGAGTTAACTTAAAAGAAAGGTTATCCATGCTAAGACACATAGTGCAGTCTGTGCTTCTACTAATTGCTAACTGGTTTTCTCATCATTGTAGCTCTTCTAGCAGGGAAAACTCCTGAATGCTTTCAGAAAACATTATGTCCTAGCTCATCTCCCCCCCCAGCCAATCACTCTTCACCAGACTGTAACCAATTCTCTTTATCAGATTGTCTCCATGGAGACATGAGAACCCAGACAGTCAATTTCTCTTAATCCGATTATTTCCATGGAGACATGGGAACCAGATACAGAAGCGCTGCTAAGCATACATTCATTTGCTTGAAAAAGCATAATACTATTCAGTATTCTTTTTCATTTACTTGCTGTCTCTTAAAACTTGCTACTAAATCAGTCTAAGGTCCTTAATCCTGTCATTCCCCACTGCAAGAATGAGAAAAAGCACATTAATTTTCTTTTGTCATGCTGTTTTAACCGGGCTTTTTTTTAATTACGTTGCAGTGCCTACATTTCTTAAAACTGAACAAGAATAAAGAGAAAGTGGAAAAAACTGCAGCACCTATGTATAATCCCCATTGTACTTAAAAATAACTGAGCAAACTTTATAGCATGCAAAGAGAACCATACACTATATGTGAAGTTTGTTTTCTTTACTTACAGTTAACTTTCTCCCCTTTCTTCCCCAAAGCAGTTTTCTGAACATTAAAAACATGAAGTGGGGCATATGAGTCCCCCATAAGTCAAACACATTCCGAAAAAGTCCAAAATTTCCAGATTTTCTGTCATATTTGACACATTGCAATCCCACATTGTTACTGGTTTTATTACTGTCAATCTCCATCACTCATATCCTATCTCTGCTTCATTTCCAGTGCACTCTCAATTCTTCTAGTCAACTGTTATGCTCCCTTCCTCCTTCCAACATTTTCCACTGAAACAGTGGAAAGGTTTCACAGGTGCAGTCTCTCTGTGGTCTTTATTACCAGAAGAACAAGAAGCAGAATCTCCTTTTTTTTCACAGCTCACATTTTGTTGGACACACCTCTGTATTTCCTCCTTAGTATGTACTTCATCAAAAATTATTTTGTCCCCCCAGGGAAGAATACATTGAAGACCGACCGCTGGGTATAGCAGTTTGAATCTCACACCTGCATCTTGACATTCCATGAATTGTGGAATGAATTTACTCCTCTTCTGCCTAGTGTACGAGTAAAAATTTTCCACAAACACTCTGCTGTTTCCCACTTTTAGTATTTTGTTGTTCTGCCACAGTTTTGTCATAATCAACTCCTTTTGCTGGTAGGATTTTATATTTGCTATTAAAGGTCTAGGTTGCTTTCTCATAGCCAGATTTGGAGCATACACACAATGTGCCCTTTCAGCTAACAACAACTGGTGTGGAATACCAGTCCATTTGCTTATTTGTGCATTCATAAAATTAATAAAGTCTGTTCCTTCTAGCTTCTCTGGTATAGCTGAAAATCTAAGGTTTCCCTATGTGCTCTATCCTCTATTTTATTATTTTTTGAAACATCTCTTCCTGACAGTCTCAGATTCAGCCAGCCTTTTCTTCATTTCACCCTCTGATTTTGGCAGCTTTATCACCTCATCTGAATATCTGTTTAAAGCTGCTTCCATTTTTTCCAGCCTTTTGTTGTTTGTGTTGACACAATCAGTCAGTGTTTTATTTATTTTAACCAGGTCTGTGTGTAGGTTACTGGAAGTCATTTTGGAGTTTCAATTGCTTTTTTGAGGAAGACCTGCAGAGCTTTCCCTAGTTAGTGTTTCTTCCTGACTTTTTGTAGCCGATATTTTTCCAGGTGCTCTGTATTTCTTTTTTTCCTAGTTTCCAGGCAGTACTGTTACTAGCCAGTTACTGAAATGTACCTGTAAACACAAAAGTCTACTGTCCTTCTCAGATGAGTTTCTGTTTTCACACTGGGTGAGCTAGAGTCAAGCTGTTACTCAATGTGCACCCATCTTGGAAGTCGTAACTGTCATAAACTTATTTCTTTTTGCTTAGTGTGAAATGGTCATCTTCCACACATACCCTGGCATCACCAATGTTCAACTTTCCTTTTTGCTATAATTTTTTCAGAAACATCTGATGTGAAGTTTTTCTATCTCACCGTTCATTCTTATAGATGGATTCGGAGCCGATCCCTCAGCTCTGAGTCGGCCTACTACAAAGCTCGAGGCCAAGTCCCTATTCCATGATGCACCTAGAGTTACCTCAGATCTAACACAAAAGAAGCCAGCACCATGCCAGTAAAGCGTTTATTGCGATCTGGTACCTCGGCTTTTCGCCTTCAAATGGATCACAAATACATGGTGCTGTTAACTCTTATTTATACAAATCTTTAATAAGTTAATCAGCACCAATTAATCAATCAACATTTTCTAAGCAAGTTTAAAGTGCTCTGCCATCATTTTATTATACATATCTTGAACATTAAAAGCAAGATATCAACAATCATTACTTCATATTTACTATAGTTAAATTAATAAATTCCATATGTTATTATTTTCTTATCAAATATATAAAAATATTATAACAATATATGTATGTGAAATAAATTAATTTAAATAACTTCAAAAAATTAAATAAAAAAATAAAAAAATATAGAATAAAAAGAGAAGAACCAATGTGACACTGAAAAATATATCCTAAATCTCCCAAGACATACAGGATTACTTCAAGAAATATATAAGTATACGTACACATATGTTTATGCAACTATATGTATATACAAATAGAAGAGATTAAACCTCTATAAATTTATTTTAATCAACTATTTTTAGTCAACTATTTAATAAATCTATAATGACTATGTAAAAGATATATAACTAATTAATATTAAATGCTTAATTCTAAATTTAGTCCATGTGGTTTCAATGTGTTGAATTTAAGAATCATCCTAGTCTCTAGTTCGAGTAATTTTTGAACTAATATTCCCCCATTTTCACAATTAAAGGGTTTGCCCAACACACAAAATTTTAAACTACTTGGGTCACCTTTGTGTCTTTCCAAAAAGTGTTTGGCCACCGGACTATAATCATTTTTGTTCCTAATATCTTTAATATGTTCCAAAACACGAACACGAACCATCCTTTTGGTCTGACCTATGTACCACATATTCAGACATGAACAACCCAATACATATACCACTCCCGTAGATTTACAGTTGAAAAATTGTCTGGCTTTAAAAGACATTCCATTAATATTAGTTACGTTGTTAACCCTGCTACAAACACTACACTGTCCACATGAAAAAGTGCCTACAATACTATCATTAGTTAACACCTCACCTTTACTAAAAAAGTTGTAATTTAGTAATTCCTTTCAGTTTTTACCTCTTTTATAAGAAAAAATTATATGTTTGGGAAATATTAAACCTATGTTTTCATCCTCACAAATCAGATACCAATATTTTCTTATAATATTACTCACTTCTTTAGATAAAGGAGAATATTTTGTAACAAAAAATAAATTGGACTCATTAGTCTTTATATTATCTGTACGTCTTCCCCTAAATGTAATATTATTTCTTGTTTCTCTCATTGATGAACTCCGTCTCTCCTGTCTAACCTGTCTTTGATCTTCATATTCTAAGTGGTCTGTGATTCCTAGTACTTTATTTTTTGAAAATAACAAATGATCACTTCTATAGCCTCTCTTAGATAATCTTGATTCAACCTTACTTAATTCAAAATATCTATCATTAACATCACTAGTGTGATTGAAAATCCTTTGAAATTCACCAAAGGGAAGAGACCAGATCAGATGTTCGGGATGCATACTTTCTGCATGTAAAAACATATTTACAGAAGTAGTTTTCCTATAAGGTCTATATCCTATTTTTCCATCTTCATGAAACAAAGTTATATCAAGGAAATTGATCCTGTCTCTATCAATTTCATGAGAGAATTTTAGACCATGATCATTATTATTTAATTCCTCAAAGAATTCTAGAAATTCAAAAGTCTCACCACTACATATTAGTATAAGATCATCAATGAACCGTTTGTAAAAAAATACATTATTTTGATAGAAAGAAGTTGAGTAAATGTATAACTTTTCAAAATAATCCATGTAGAGTATGGCATATGAGGGCGCAAATGCAGCCCCCATAGCCGTCCCTTTAATCTGAAGAAAAAAATCTTTATTGAAACAAAAGTAATTATGGGAAAGACAGAATTCTAACAATAGTATCAAAAATGAGGTTCTAGGACCATCTCCCAACATCTTTTGAACAGCTTCAAGTCCCCACCTTCTGTGGATGTTAGTATATAATGCCTTCACATCTATGGTTACCCAATAATAACTATTTTTCCATTTGATTTCACTAATTCTATCTAATAGATCCTGTGTGTTAGAGATGTGAGCTGAAATTCTAGACAGATGACTTTTTAAATGGAAGTCCAAAAAAATATTAACTTTACTCAAAAAAGATTCTTTGCCTGAGACTATAGGTCTCCCTGGTGGTTTTGTAAGATTTTTGTGCACTTTAGGTAATGCATAGAAGGTTGGTGTCATTGGTTTTTTAACATATAATTTTCCTACATCACTTTGATTAAGGAAACCAAGACGCTCCCCTCTTTCCAAAAGATTCAACAATTCGCTGTTAAATTCAACAATTGGGTCATTACTTAAACGCAAGTATTCATCTTGATTCTTTAACAAGTCAAAAACCATTTCACAATAGTCAGATTTGTTTAAAATTACCCAATTGCCACCTTTATCTGCACATTTGAAAATAAACTCTGTTTTAATTTTTTTCAAGTATTTTAATGCCATCCATTCTTCTTTGTTTAAATTATAATACTTAGACACATTTTTCAGACTCTCCATTAACACTGTGATTTCCTTAAATACTATTTTGAAAAAAGTTGTAATTGCTGGCACTTTAATATTAGGTGTAAAAGTGCTCTCAGATGGTATAGGTGGAACAGTCAATTTGCCATAGCCCGTGAAAAACATTTCACCATCCTCAATACTATTATTAGGTATGTCTTCATAAACTAAATCAAAATCAGCATTTTCATAGTCATAAACTGATAAATTTAGTAATTCATTAGTGGTATCATAAACACCAGTTTCACAGATGTCATCATTTACATTTGTGTTATTATCATTATAGAAAAAAACTTTCAAATACAATTTTCTTATAAATTTCTTGAGATCAAAATAAATGTCACTTAATGAGGGAAAAAAAGTTGGTACAAACTTGCTTCCCTTCAATAACACTGAACTCATAGCTTGGCTAACAATTAGATTAGACAAGTTAACAAAGCATAAGCTGTCATCATGTAAATTACTTACTGGCTCATTCCTTAAGACGATTTCTGCCCTTTCTTCCATTTCTCCCTCGACCAGATTTGTTGGTCTGAAAGGAAGCATCAGCGGCAGAGATGTTAGAGGACGAGCCATTCATACTATCAGTCACTTTGTCCATTGGTAGAATTAGAAAAAGTCACATTTCTAACATGATTCTTCTCCCGTTCCCCTGAAGACGCTGAAACACTGCGCTGTGTCCGTTGGTTTCGCGGGTTTTTTCAAATCTTCGATCTGCTGCGTGAAGTATCGCGTTGCCATGAAAATAAGACTCCACTCTCGTAGTCCTTCATGTCGCGTATGAGCTTGTTTCTTTTGCGTGACAAAATCTCTGTTTCCAGTTTACTTATTTTATCAGTGATTTTTGTAAACTCCCCCACCACCTCATCCTGTAAATGCAGAATTTCCTTTTTTAGCTTCTCATGCACTCTCTGGTTCCGCTTGATTAATATGCGGAGCCACTTGTTAGTGCATTCAAGAGATGCCGCTTTCCATTCATTGAGCAGATCCTGTTCCTCTTCAGTAAATTCAGCAGCAGGTAACTTCTCAATACGCAGACCTCTGGGAGTTAAATTTAGGTCTACATATTTTTCCAAAAGGCAAGTGTCTAAGAACAAGGCAATTTCCTTGTTCATCAGCCTCTCCAGGGAGCAAAACCGATCATCAGTCTGCTTGTTTGTACCCATATTCCAGACATCAAAATTGGAATTGCAGAACTTTTTTTCTCTTTCACTTACTATCTCAGCAAAGCAAGAAACACCCGCTAAGTTAGTAGCTCCACTCGGCAGCATAATAACTGACAAACAGGTACTGGCAAAAAACGAATCAAATCCACAAACACTGAGTTTCTGTTTTCACACTGGGTGAGCTAGAGTCAAGCTGTTACTCAATGTGCACCCATCTTGGAAGTCGTAACTGTCATAAACTTATTTCTTTTTGCTTAGTGTGAAATGGTCATTTTCCACACATACCCTGGCATCACCAATGTTCAACTTTCCTTTTTGCTATAATTTTTTCAGAAACATCTGATGTGAAGTTTTTCTATCTCACCGTTCATTCTTATAGATGGGTTCGGAGCCGATCCCTCAGCTCTGAGTCGGCCTACTACAAAGCTCAAGGCCAAGTCCCTATCCCATGATGCACCTAGAGTTACCTCAGATCTAGTTTGCCGTTGCAAAAGATTGGAGGTTCTCACTAGCTCGGGCCAGTAAAACCGTACTTCTACAAATATTTTTCTGATTATATTAAAAAATCTTAGTAGTAGTAGATTAGATACTTTTATAAGCTCTTATAGCTTCATAGTTTATTTCCCTTTCCCTTGGTGTGCTATCTTAGAAATTTCTAGTTGTCCTCTTTTTTTTTTTTTTTTTTAGCTCTAGTTTAAAGAGTGTTTTATCAGTGACCTTTTGTCATAGTTTAGTAAATTTAGATAAGGTTTATTTTATTTAGAGTGTGCTTAGTTAGTGACCTTTTTTCACAGTTTAGATAAGGTTTAGTTTATGTGAAATAGCAGCTATCTTTATTACTATAATCTGCTTAGCATAAATACTTGTGTGTGTTTTAATATTGTGTGCTTTTAGACAGTGTTTTATGTCACAAATTAATATTTTATCTGTGCTGAGATAAATGTGTGTGTGTGTGTGTGTGTGTGTGTGTGTGTGTGTGTGTGTGTGTGTGTGTGTGTGTGTGTGTGTGTGTGTGTGACTTTAACCTGTATTTTCTAAGGGCTTTTTTTGACTGTTACTGTTCAAATTTGCAGAGTGCTCAGTTTGAAAGTAGTCTTGTTTGATACTGTGTTTGGTACAATATGGCTGACCAAGATAAACATCCTAAGTCAAGATTTAAAAAGTGCCCCAAATGTGGCCAAAAAATGTCTGTCAGTGACAGCCATGTCAACTGTGTGAATTGTTTAGGAGCGTTACATTTACAAGATAGCTGCTCCATATGCCAGTCTTTCTCTTCCAGGGTTCTCCAGCAAAGAGGAAGTTGATTGATAGAGGTTTGCTGAAACCTTCTTTCCAAGAAGCTTTGCGCAACCAGGATGGATCCAGCAAGTCCTCAAAAGTCTTCTAAGACTTCTTAGACTAAAAAAAAACAAAAGGTCTTCGACGTCGGCTCCACAGACATCGAGCCAACCATCTTACATTTTAGGAGCCAGTCCCCAGTCCTGGAACCGGTATCCGAAATACCAAAGTCTTCTTTATTACAGTCGGTACCACCTTCGATCCATTCATCTCGGTCTTCTATTAGCCTTTCCGATCTGGATGTGGATCGTGTGGTGCAGAAGCTTTTACAGGCACCGGCCTTTGCAAAATTTTTATCGGCTCCAACCCAAACATTATGCCAGCTACAACTCTTCCTCCTCTGAGCCGTACTGGTCCTTCAGAGCTGGAGGAGTCTGACTTGATCGTGGACCCTTCGGAGCCGACATCTGCTTCAGTGTCTTTGGCTCCATTTACTCTGATGTCCTCGGTGCCGATCGAGGACTTTAGGAGCCGACACTCTCTGGTCGGGTCCAGGGAGGATAGTCGGACCGACTTGTTGGTTCTGACTCTACCTCTAGGGGGCTTCAGCTCAGATGAGCATGGCTACTACCTCTGGTTTGGAGCCCACTGTCCCAGTTCCGGGGGATCCTCAGATCCGTAGTCCCTTCGCATCTGAGCAGGGGTGCCTTCAAAGCCATGAGGATAGGTACGTCTCCTAAGACATCCTCAATCTCAGGTCTGGCTTCTTCCTCTCCTAAAGCGCCTGTGTCTGCTTCTACTTCACAGATCCTGGCCAAGCGTAGAGACCCAGAGCCTCAGGAAGCCCCATTGGGTGGCCCATGCTCTTCCGAGACCTCACCAGAAGCTCCCACTGATGAGATTCCCAGGAAGAGAGTTTGTAAGAGGAAACATCTAGACTCCCCACAGGAGTCCCTGACATTTGATATGGACTTGGATGAATCAGAAGGGTCCCCACGGTCTCCCTCTGAGGATATCTCATTTGCTGAGATACTAGAAATCCTTAGGCAGAGGGGTGACTGGCAGTCCAAAAACCCTACTGAAGACAAGTCGGTTCACCTGAAGGCTTTTGGGTCTCAGCCCTCCACCTATTGGGTGTCTTCACCCTTCAAGGAGCTGATACAGCTGGTCTCATGAAGGGCATGGGAGTCACTGGACACCATGGAGCCTGTCCCTAGGAGGCATAATAAATTTATCTCTGCTCCCCAAGACAAATCCTTTCTGACCAAGGGTGTGCCAGTTGATGCCATGGTGGTGGTGGCAGCCACCAAAAAGGAAATTTCGGAAACTCCCTCTTCTGTCCTTCCTCCTAACAGAGATTCCAGGATCATGGATATATATGGGAAGCAGACTTATAGTTCAGCTACTTTTGCACTCCGTTCACTCAACTACCTAACCCATTTCACGAGACTGCGAAGAAATCTCCTTAAAGAGCTGGGAGATACTCTTCAGTGTACAGTAACTGCAGGAGCTTCAGACAAAGTTGCCTCCCAGCTTGCTACCTTCAACTCCATTGTTAACTTGTCCATGCGCCTCATTTTGTATGCAGCTGATGGAATGAGCAGGGCAGCGGGTACAGGAGTTGCTCTTAGGAGACACTCCTGGATGTGCTTTTGTTCCTTTGTGGAGCCCTTCAAGTTATCCTTTGTGAATACCCCTTTTGATGGCCTGTTCCTTTTCGGGCCCAAAGTTAAGGAAACTTTGACCAGGTGTGAGCAGGAAGGAAAGACTCTGTCTGCCATCAGAGTCCGTTTTTCCACCCCTAACAGACCCTACCTCAAGGGTCAAAGGGGAGGGAAAATATGGTTCCAAAAAGCCCAAGGAGCCTTTCAGGACATGTGGTGAATCCCCCCTCCTGGGGCAGAGGAGGGGGCAATAAAGGAAGATGCCGCCCTCGTGGCAGACCGGGGTCCGCAAATCCAGGGTGACAGAGATCACTTCTTTGGGAAGCCCTACCAGCACTTCTGAAAGGAGGCCTGACTGTCCTACTCTGGAAGCAGTCGGGGGTCATTTATCTTTTTATCCAGATGCCTGGCTCAAAATAACAAATGACAACTGGGTACAAAGTATACTTTCCAGAGGATACTTCATTCCTTTTGCCACACCCCCTCCACTAACAAGAAAAATCCCAGACATTCCACCCAGTTACAGGGAACAGGCAACAGTACAGGTCCAAACGTTGCTAAGAAAGAGCCATCCAGTCAGTCCCAGCAGACCAGACAGGATCTGGAACTTACTCAAGATTCTTTTTAGTTCCAAAAAAGACAGGGGACTGGAGATCTATGTTGGACCTCAGCAAGCTGAACAAATCTGTCAAAAAAGAGAGGTTTCGGATGGTCATGCTTCGGTCGATACTTCACTTCTTAGAGAAAGACAGTTGGATGTGCTCGCTAGATCTCCAGGATGCGTACTACCGCATAAAAATGGCCAGACCATCCAGGGATCATCTGTGCTTCTGGCTGGGAGCCAATCATTACCGGTTTCGAGCCCTGCCCTTTGGTCTCACTACAGCCCCCAGAGTGTTCACCAAATGTATGGCAGTGGTCACGGCTCACCTGAGAAGTTTAAGATTCCAGGTGTTTCCATACCTAGATGATTGGCTCCTCACCGCCACCACAAGGCATCAACTCATTCAAGCCAGGGACTCCACTCTGTCACTCTGCAGCCAGCTGGGCATTACAATAAACTCAGAAAAATCTGCCTTGTCGCCATCGCAACATACCATTTTTTATTGGAGCAGAACTGGACCACCACCACCACGCTAAGACTTCCAGTAGAAAGAGTCTTACTACTCCATCAGCAGGTCAGCATTCAGATATCCAAAAGCTAGGCTCCCGCATCAGAAGTTCTAAAGTTGTTAGGTATGATGGCAGCTGCAATTCTGGCTATACCTCTGGGTCGTATGCACATGTGGATACTGCAATGGCTGTTGTTCATTCAATGGTCTTACCAAGAGCTTCCCATGTCTCACCTGATAATGATCACAAACTCTTGCAAAAAGGATCTTGAGTGGTGGTTGACCTCACTTCATGTCACGATAGGACATCCCTTTGTTTTACCCCACTCCTTTTTGAGTAATTCATTTAAATATCCTTCTCTCCTTAGTAATTTCTAGTGAGTGACTAGTTTAGGCCGCACATTTTTTTTTTCTTTTGCTCTCTGTATCCTCTGGATGTACCATTTTCTGAAAGATTTTTTTTTCATTTCTAGGCTCATAGGTTAGTACTAGGCTAACTGCCCTTGTGGGCCATTTTAAGCCTAGCCAATTACCTCATGTGAGTCAAATCCTGCACCTTGTGTCTATAAGGTAAACATCTTATGCCATCCTCCCTCCGAACCTTATACCTTCTGTCTGTGAGGTAAACACCTTAAGCATTATGCCAACCCCACATGCAAAGATTCTGAATACTTGCAAAGTTTCATAGGTCTTGTGGGCCATTTTAAGCCTAAATAATTTCCCTCAAAGATGAGAATCAAAAGTATACCTTGTATTTGTGAGGTAAACACCTTAACCATTATACCAACCCTCAGACACCTTTGATTTGATGCCTCCATCTGTGTTATTCTTTCCTTTATTTTTGCTGGTATGAAAAAAAGAATTAATCAGATTGATTATTTAATACTTCACTTTTTCCCACCTATTTTTCAGTTGTTTTGTATATTTTTCCAAATCTTTTATTTTAAACACTTCTGAGTGCATCTGAAGTACTTTTTCTTCTAGTTTATTGCAGACCATCTTCTGCATTGATGCTGTACATAGGTCTGATAAGCTTTGAGATTCTTCTCATCCAGAACCTTTTCTCTTGGTTTCCTTTTTTATTGTTCTCAGATTTTCATTCTTTGCTGATATTCAGACAGTATATCTGCTAGCCAATACTTGAATTTATCCAAATGTGTACCTTTTAATGGCTTTCTTTACACAGGGACAGCTGTGATTCATGTGCTTCTCAGTTGGCTGTCATCTTGGAAATAGCCTACCTGTGACAACCACCATTATAACCCAACTTTCCTTGCTAAAAGGTGCTACTTAGCCTTCAAAGAAATTCCTTTAATCAAATTAATTAAACATTTTTGGATCCAGCTTGATTTTAGTATTTGCTAGAAATACTTTATTCTGTACTTACATCAGAAAATTGATAGGGGAAAAAAATGCAGAGATGTTGCATGTTGTGAGTAGGCTATTAAGTTGTCACCCAGTTAGAGGATATAGAATATGTATCTGAAGAAAAATTGTGCATGTTTCATAAAAAAAAGTGGCATCTTTGCTACAGATGCAAGGGGAAAATCCCTTATGTAATTGTCTGTTTAATTGCTGCCATAAATTTAAGTCAGTGTTTCTTGGGATCAGAGAGCATATTTGTTTATCTCCTACACACACTAAAGCCAAAACCCATACTACTTATGTAAAAACCCAAAAATGAATATGTATTTCCTGATATGTCTTGACAGGTGTAGAGGTAGCGGTGGGGGGTGGTGTTACATTACCGTTTATCAACAGTTTTAGTCACATCAGCCTGTCCAGTATTTTGTGAAAAATCATTGATAATCATAACTTATCCGGAAAAACAACACAGGTGAAATACTACTGTGAAACAGTGTTGGTTACTTAAGGAAGGAATCTTGGCTGTAGAATCTCATGGCATTCTTAATAGCATTTGAAGGGATGATAATACATGCTGCTTATCTTGCCCAAACCATCTGACATTACTCTATGTAGAGGAGTCAGTGATAAATGAAATGTCATTGCGTGTGTGGTACCAAGGATAAAACACTGGATGTTCTTCATCTCACATTGCTGCAGTCCTTACATATGGGTAGTCCGCTGTCCTCGGTTGGCCCGAATACCAAAGTATTAGGCTGACGTCGGTCATGGGCGCTCAGAACTGACATCAGAGCGTCAGGGTACAAAAGCGCATGACCGACGTCATATCCTCAGTCTTTTTTGCTGCATGGTCCGATGCAGAAGCAGCGTTGCAAGTGCCGTTCGGCGTTCTGAAATTGTCGTACTCTGAGTTTCAGACCGAATCCAAGTTGGGCTAAGTACCCCGTTGGGGAATATTTTTGTTTTTTCTTGCCTCAGTTGTTTACCGGATGTCAGAAAAAGTGAATAATTGTATTTCTTGTGGGAAACAGATACCGCATAGGGATTATCACTCTCTTTGTATTCCTTGTTTGGGTCCTGAGCACGACGTAGTCGGGTGTCGCTTTTGTGCTAGGTTTAATAAGCGCACCATAAAACGTAGGTTAGATTGCGCTAGGCTAGTCTTCGGTAAGCGGTGCAATTATAATATGCCGTCGGATACTCCGACGCCCGCTACCGCGAAGAAGCGCAAAGACAAAACTGTAAAACCCAGACAGGATGAGTCGTCCGTTCCGGACGTCGGTTCTTTAGAAGCTTCGGTGGAACCGGTGGTTCTGGCGGAGGCTTCAATTGAGTCTCAGGGGGAGACTTTGATTTTGCAAGATGTGGCCTCTCAGGAGGCAGGTTAGGCTGAGGGGGCCTCCCAGGTTACTGTTATCCCTTCTCTTCCTAAGGTGGTTAGGCCTTCTCCTTCAGTTTCTAAGGCTTCTTCCAAAGGCAGGACGGGTTTGTCTTCTTCTGGTGTCAGTCCTAGTTCAGCAGGGTCTGTGCCTAAGAAGCACATGCTTAAAATGGCAGAAGATTTGATTTCTCTAATTAGAGGTTCTATGCCCCCTCCTGATAAGAGGCCTAGAGTGGAGCCAGAGTTGGAAAGTTTGGATCAGGCCTCTGATGATTCAGAGTCTTCGGCTGAAGACATTCAGGAATTCACTCCTTATTCTGATCCTGACGCAGAGGATTCCACTCCTTCTGCTTCTCCTCCAGAGGATTTTTCTTTTTCAGAAACACTTCATTCTATGAGGGAGCATTTTAAGTGGGAAGGTCAGGATTTTTCTGATTCACGGAAGAGGCTTAGGGAATTCTTGTTTTTGCCTCAGCATAGACCCTTGGCTATACCCCCTGTTTTGGATGTTGTTCAAGATGTGTTTTCAGAGGCTTCCCTTAATCCAGATTCTCTGCCTCCTGCGCCAGTTAAACCAGATAGGTATTACAGGGTACCTGAGGCACATAAATACCTCTATAAGAGTCCTAGGGCAGACCCAGAAACTATTAGCCAGGGACCTAAGGGTGTCAGGGCCTCTGTTGTAAAGAATCCAGTTCCTCTAGATAAGGAGGCTAGAGCTTTGGATAGATGGGGTAAAAAGGTGTATACCTCTTCTACTTTAGCAATGAGGGCTTTGAATTGCCAGTTTCATATGTTGAAGTATCAGAATTTTCTCCTTACTCAATTGAAATCTAAGGTGGATGCTCTGGCAGAGGGCATAGAGTGTAAAGAATTACAGGATTTGGTACATGTCTCTGAACAGGTGGGTAAGCATTCTTTGCAGTGTGGTTTTGATGCTTTACAGGCCTCTTCCAGGGTGGCTGCCACTGGTTCAGTTCTTCGCAGGCACGCCTGGCTTAAGGATCAGAATTTGTCAGAGCATGTTAAGACCAGGATTTTGGATGCTCCTTTACAGTCTGAAGTTTTGTTTGGTCCACCTGTAGAGTCAGTCTTGAAGAAAATGGAAGACAAGGCTAAGTCTATGCAGACTGTTAAAGATTTTTTGCAGGTGCAGCCTCCGAAGTTTAGTAGAAATTGGCCTACTAAGGGGTGGGCGTATCCTTCCTCTGATTCTCAGTCTAGGGGTAGATCTAGGCGTGGTAGGGGTAGAGCTCAGAGTACCTTCAGGCCTAGAACATGGAGTTCACCTGCACAATCTTCGGGTGAGGGCAGGGGCCAGTCCTTTCGTAAACAGGCCCAATGACCTGCATTTTCAGCTACCAGATTCTTTTTGCCTGGCAGCACCTTTGGGAAGAAGGTTGGCACTCTTCAAACAAAACTGGCTTTTAATCACCCAGGACAAATGGGTATTGGACATTATAAACCAAGGTTACAAGTTTTATTTCCATACCTTGCCTCCTTTCAAAGGCATGCCAGACGTTCCTCCTCAGCAAAGGCTAGAGGCTCACAAGCAAATTTCTTTACTTCTTCAAATAGGGGCTGTACAACCGGTTCCTCTGTCAGAAGTGGGTCTAGGATTTTATTCTCGCCTGTTTCTAGTACCAAAGAAAGGGAACACGTGGAGACCGATTTTGGATTTATCTATCCTCAACACATATCTGGACATCCCAAGGTTCAAAATGTTGACGTTACAACAGCTTTTGCCTCTGTTGGGCAAAGATCACTGGATGGTAACTTTGGATCTCAAAGAGGCTTATCTTCATGTTCCTATCAGGCCCAGTTGCAGAAAGTACCTGCGTTTTCGGGCTGGGACTTTTCATTATCAGTTCTCTGCATTGCCCTTTGGCTTATCTACTGCGCCCAGGGTGTTCACAAAGGTTCTGGCTCCAGTGATAGCCTTCTTCAGGTTAAGAGGAATACAAATTATCCTTATTTGGACGATTGCCTGATTCTGGCTCAAGACAAGGACGACCTTCTTCATCATCTACAGTATGTGATGGCAGTGTTAAGGTGCCTAGGGTATTCTGTGAACGAAACAAAGTCCAGTCTAGTACCCTCTCAGGACATGTGCTTTCTGGGTGTGAGACTGAATACAGCATCCCAGATGGCCTTTTTGACCCCGGACAAACAAAAGAATCTTTCTCTCTACTTCCATCAATTGTCTCATCAGTCCAGGCTGACTGCAAGGACAGTCCTTCAAGCCTTGGGGTTCATGGCATCTTGTATTCTGGTGCTTCCCAATGCCAAATTGCATATGAGGAAGCTTCAATGGTATCTCAAAAATGTATGGACACAACACTGCCAAGATCTGGACACTGTCATTCAAATGATACCTTGCATTCAAAAGGAATTCTTGTGGTGGGCTCAGGAATGTCACCTAAACAAGGGACGCTCTGTGACCCGACCAGAGGCGAGTCAGATCCTCACGACGGATGCCTCAGACAAAGCTTGGGGAGCACATTTCAATGGAAAATGGGTGCAAGACACGTGGCCTGCCAAACTTCAACATTTGCATATCAACTTGAAGGAGATGTTAGCAGTCCAATTTGCATTGATGGCTTTCAAGGATTTACTTCTCCCAGGACAGGTGTTGATTCTAACAGACAACACAACTGTCATGTGGTACATCAACAAGCAAGGGGGAACACATTCGTACCCTCTTTGCAGGCAAGCAATGATTTTGTGGGAGACTGCTCTCAGCTTACAGCTAAATCTTCAG
The DNA here is from genome assembly GCF_019279795.1 of Protopterus annectens. NCBI lineage: Eukaryota > Metazoa > Chordata > Ceratodontiformes > Protopteridae > Protopterus > Protopterus annectens. Next base: position 524,274,373 of record NC_056747.1, on the reverse strand, counting down.
GCAAGGTTTCTACCAGGAGCACAGAACTCCTTAGCAGATGTGTTGAGCAGACAGATAGCGGATCCCCACGAGTGGAAATTGGATCCTCAGGTATTTTGAAAGTTGACAGTGTTATGGGGAACTCCAGACATAGATCTGTTCGCTTCTCCACTAAACTACCAGTTGCCAAAGTTTTGCACAAAAATGTTTCATCCAACAGCTTGGAGGGTGGATGCTCTATCATTCAGTTGGAGCAATCTTCACGTCTATGCCTTTCCACCTCTGCCTCTCCTCCCAAAGGTACTCTTGAAGGTCAGACAGGACAAGCCATCCATGATTTTAATAGCTCCAGATTGGCCTCGACAACACTGGTACCCACTGCTGAAAAGTTTGGTACGGGAGCCTCCATGGCCTTTGCCTTCGATTCCACACCTTTTGTCTCAGGAGGGCAATCACTTACTCAATGTCAAAATTCAGTCTCTGCATCTGACAGCCTGGCATATTCTGTTCTAGACCCTGAAGGGTCTCAGCTTCCACAACAAGTTTTGAATGTTATTTTGGAGGCCAGAAGGCCTAGTACAAGGAAAGTTCACGCTGATAAATGGAGGAGGTTTTTTATTTGGAGCAAAGCAAAGGACTTTGATGTTTCCAAGCCTGATTTAAGTGTTTCTCTTGAATATCTTACTGAGTTATTGGACAAGGGTTTGTCTTTCTCCTCCATAAAGGTTCATGCTGCAGCCATTTCAGCTCATTATGACTGTGACCCTCCATTATTCTCTCATCCTTTGTTTAAGCAATTTCTTAGAGGGGCAAAGAACATAAGACCCCCACGTAGAGCTCCTACTCCTGCTTGGGATCTCAATTTTGTGTTGGAGAAACTTACTTTACAACCTTTTGAGCCTGCAGCTACTGCCGAGTTGAAATATTTATCATGAAAGACTGCTTTTTTGTTGGCCATTACTTCTGCGAGAAGGGTTTCTGAATTACAGGCCCTTATGGCAGTTGAGCCTTTCCTGATTTTTCATAAGGATAGGGTATCTTTGCGTACTAATCCTACCTTTATGCCTAAAGTGGTTTCTAGTGTGGCCTTAAACCAAACTATTCATTTGCCTACTTTTTATGCAAACCCCCAAAATAAAGGGGAAAAGATTTTGCACACTTTGGATATTCATAGGCAGTTGCGTTATTATTTGAGTAGAACTAAAGGGTTCAGGCAGTCTCAGCAGTTGTTTGTTTCTTTTGCTTTGGGTTCTCAGGGAAAACCTGTTTCAAAACAAACTATATCTAAGTGGATTGGTTTTTGTATTACTTTTTGTTATTCCCATCATGGTAAGGAGATTCCGGCTGGAATCAGGCCTCATTCCACTAGGGCTACTGCCACTTCTACAGCCTTTTTAAGGGGGGTAGCTAATAAAGATATTTTGGAAGCAGCTACTTGGAGTTCAGTGCATACTTTTTCTAAACATTACCACCTTCCACTTTATTCTAAATCTAGGGCTGGATTTGCTACTGCAATTTTACAGGGCATTCTGGCAGCTCCCAATGCTTTATGATTTTGCCAACCTCCCTTTACCTCTGCTTTGGGATTCTACCCATATGTAAGGACTGCAGCAATGTGAGATGAAGAACATAGTACAGTTTTGTACCTACCATAAATGTAGATGTTCGAAGATCCACATTGCTGCAGTCCAATTTTCCCTCCCTCCTTCCCCTCTGTAGTTTGGAATGGTGGTGTGGTTTGGGTGGTAGTTACTGTTTGTACTTTATTTTCTGGGGGAATTTTCTGTTTTTGGTTGTGGCCTTTCTTTTTAGGGCCTTCTGACATCTGGGGCAAGAAAAGACTGAGGATATGACGTCGGTCATGCGCTTTTGTACCCTGACGCTCTGATGTCAGTTCTGAGCGCCATGACCGACGTCAGCCTAATACTTTGGTATTCGGGCCGACCGAGGACAGCGGACTACCCATATGTAAGGACTGCAGCAATGTGGATCTTCGAACATCTACATTTATGGTAGGTACAAAACTGTACTTTAAGCAACAAGATTCTAGTAAGAGCGGTGGGTTACTGGTGGTGATCCACATGGCTGTGTAATGGGACTACTACTGTTCAAACAATTCTTTTCAAATGTAAAGTGGGAGATGGGCTCTAAATGAACAAATATTCAGTAACATAACTTCTTAGGATGTCAGACTTCTCCAAGACGGTCTATAAAATATACACGTGTTGCATATAGTAATGAGGACACCTTTAATGTGAAGTAATTTAGCATCATACTTCAGAATAAATGGTCACATAATAAACACAGCACCGTCACTAAAGTTCTAGGACAATGCTAAAACAGTTTTAGCTTTGACCACTGTGTATCTGTCAAAGTTAGAAGTGTAAATTCAATAGTCCAGTTAGTTTCAGTGAGCATGCCCAAGCACTCCTTGGTGATCATTGTATTGTTAGACACCTTATTGATCTAACCCAGTGCTGAACATTGCATTGTGTTCTTTAACGTTTAAACAGACATATGTTGCAACTCGAGGTACTCTTCCTAACTAGAAACCTCAACCTATTCTAAAGGCCTTTGGGAACTGTCATATTTCGTTTCTTGTAGGGTTCTTTAAGATGACCCTCTGGCTGGTCAGTAAGGCAGTATTTACTGTGGTTCTGCATACAGTAGCTATCTTGCATGAGAGATATTTGTCATAAGTATTCCAACATGAAATCATTCTCTGTCCCTACAAACTTTGGATAATGAGTAAGGCTGCTTTGAGTTTGTACCATGCTATCTCGTTCCGTTTGAAGCACCACGTCACATTCCAGTTTACTGCACATATTGAAACACCAGTGGTGTGATATAGAGGGTGCACTTCACTATCTTGAAATACTGAAATCTAGAATTTCAGTATCTCGAGACTAAAATATCGAAAGACCAGTTGTGTGAAAGTCCACATAACCGAATCTGGAAATGTCGAATCAGTGATTATGGTCGTGGTACGCTGTGTTAATGGATAGCTGGAGATTCAGGTAAGTGTTTGTATTTTTAGGGTTTTGGGTAGGGATTTTACTGTATGTTAGTGTGTTGGGAAGTTGTAGGTGTAGGTTACGGTATGTAGGTAAGAGTGTGAGTGTGTAAGTGTTGAGAATGGTGATGGTTATATGTTTTGTGCAAGGGGAACGTAAAGTGTGTAGTGGTAGGTTTAATGTCTTTGTCTTTTTAGTGCAACCTCGGAGTTAGTATATGTATAAGTAGCGGGGGTGTTTGTTGTAGTGTGGGGAGGAAGGTGTATGTGTGTGTGTTTGTGTGGTTGAAGGTGTATTTAAAAGTTGCGATTTTGAATTTCGTGCTTTTGGGGTTTCGGTATTTTGAATTTTCGGCTTTATAGGCTTGAGATACTGAAATTCGAGATTTCAGAATTTGATTTTAAAGTGAATCTGATATAGGTACATATAAATTTTGTAATAAAAGATATTACCTCCGTAACTATATAAAGTATTACAGCAAATTTCTTAGATTAATGTATTATGACCTTCAGCTACAGACTGCATTTAGCTGATGGTTCCAACTGTAAATATTCTTACATAACTTTATCTTCTTGTAACGCAGTTTACTGCACATTAAACTGGGGAGGGGCTAATAAGTCCATTATCAAAAAAATTGCTCCATTTAGTAGAAATAAATAGGGTTTTTACTTATGATGTAATAACTCAGGAAAGAAGTATTTCAAGTCACTTTTTCAAGCAATGTACTGAGCAGAAGTTCAACATAGTATCCAAATGAAAACAGAGTATAATGCAATATGTCATACTCTAGTTGGAAGTAAAGGCATATGAAATAAAGCCTCTCTCTCTCTCTCCTCCTTTGAGATTTATAGGTTTGTATTAGGCTATCGACCACCAGGGTCTTTGTAAGCCTAGACATGCAACAGAACACAGTTTTGTCCTCAAGTACATTGGACACTCATATGGGGTTAGTAATGAGGTAGCTAAGGACTGTGTGTGTGTGTGTGTGTGTGTGTGTGTGTGTGTGTGTGTGTGTGTGTGTGTGTGGAGGGGGGGTATTAGGTTGTGATTAGTTAACTTGCTATCAGTCTCTCTTCATCAGAGACATGGGGTTAGACTAGGAGTAAATTTACGATTTCCTATTCAGTGATCAAGGTTTCGCTTTAAAAGGGCCAGTTATGAACTCTGTTTCATGTGGATGGGGAGCCTGTTCCATAGTGCGGGAATCCTCTGAGACGTATAACAGTTTGTTCCAGCATGTTTTATTTGGGTTGCAGGCAAAGTACAGGTACTTGGATCTTGTGTTCATGGTGATATTTGTTTTGCATATGTGCAAGAGGGTCATCAGAACTGTATCTGAGGGTGCCTTATATACCAAGTATAGATCACTTGTCAGTAAGCTGTATGAGACTGAATAATGAGATAGGGCCTTAAGGCGATCTGTGTAGGGCAGGGTATTCATAGCCTGGATTCTCCTGGTTTGAAACTTTTAAGAGCATTCCAACTATTGCAGGTGCCTGGTTAGGTACGTGCCACAAAAAGCATTGTATTCAATGATGGTTCTGATAATGGCTGAGTAGAGTGGTATTGTAACTTCCATGGATCTTGGTGCCATACCCTTGCTTATGAGTTGGACGACATAGGATGATTTTCTTACTATCTTGGCTCCCTTTTGGTCAAAGGCCTAATTACCATCAACATACGTTACCAAATTCCTAACTACCAGATCAACTTTTGAGGATGTTTTATCAGTGAAGTAATCAGCTTGGGTGGACAACTTTCCAGAGGGCACTATAATGCATTTCTTTACATTTAATTTTTAATGTGTGGCTCTGGCACAAGTCCTATGTTTGTGTCATGGGGGAATCTGTGATGGCTCATAATTTACAGTCAGCTGCGAACTTTGTGAACCAGAGGCCTTTGACATTAGGCTTGACTTCTGAGAAGTAGATGCCCAACAGGAGTGGACTCAACACAGAGCCCTTGGCTACTCCTCAGGTGACTGGTCTCCTGGTGGAAATTGTCTCACCAATCCTGACTTCTTGTGGCCTATCTTGAGCAAGTTAACAATCTAGTGAGTTATGCTGGGATTTATGCCTGGTTTGAGAGTTTGGCAATATCTAAGAGGGGTGTTGTATCGAATGCCCTGACCAGGTCAGGGTGGGCAGTGTACACTGTTTTTCCCTCATCCATGGCCTTGATGACCCTCTCAAAGAGGTCTACCAGGTTGAGTAGGCAAGACCTTCCCTTGAAAAAGCCAGAATGGGATGGGTTCTGTTTCTGTAGGTTGCCAATGTCCATGTTGATGCTTTTCATAATAATTTGTTCCCTCACTTTGCATCTTGGTTCTATCAGACTGATGGGTCTGTGGTTCCCGGAGTAAGTTGATGGTCCACCCTTGTGGAGAGGAATGACCATTGCTACCCTCCATTCACTCAGTACATGACCTTTTTTGAGGCTGCAGTTGAACAGTCTCTCCATTGGTCCTGCTAGGTAATTTTTTGAGGCAATTTAGGAGGAAACTGGAGATCTTGTTGGGGCCCTTTGAATCAGTGTATTTGGCTTTAGCTAGTGCTGCCAGGACATGCTCCCTGTTGATAGTTGGGGTAGATATATTAGAAGGGATTTCCCAGGGGAGAGGAAGTGGGAGGTGAATTTAAAGTTAATTTTATCCACTAGATTTGCTATGTCACCCCAGTAAGTGAAGGTTGTTTTATTTACTATCAGTTCTGCCCACTGCTGTGCACTACAGTTAAGGTTCCTGACACAGTTGAAGACAACTTTCTGATTGTCTTTAGCCTGAGATGCTGTCCTAACCTCATAATTGGCCTTGTTGGACCTTATTGGGCCTCTTAGTTTCTTATTTAGTTGAGTCAGAGGGCTCTTGTCTCTGAGAGTTGCTGTTTCTGAATTTTGCCATGACTTTTTTCTTTTGTTATACATCCTGTTAAAGTTAAGATTCCACCAGTGGGGTTTGTTTTAGGTGTTAGGTCTAGGTTTGAATCTGATAGGCATGGCAGCCTTAATGCAACCATTTATATGTTTGTACAGGGTTTCTGTGAACAATTCTGCATAGGCACCTGTGTTCCCAAGGTTTACAGGAGCCTTGAATGTTGACAAACTGTCACTTAACAGAATGTTGTTAGCTTTAAAATAGTTACTGGTTTAGTTGGGCTTTCTGGGTTTATTTTGAGGGAGACAGCTTTGTAATCTGACCTCACCAATGAGGAAGTTGCATGGTGGGGGGCAGCACTTTGCCCTTTTAGGGAGTACCAGGTCTTGTTGGAGTGTGCATTGTCTGGTCCAGGGTGTTTGATGACAAAGTCCAAGAAACTTTGTGACCATACTTCTTAACCTTTTAGCACAAGAAGTGTGGATAAAATCAAAAGTAATACGGAGACCAAGGCCCAAAAATAGGGACACATTTTAAATATTGCTCTGATAAACTTGGAAGGATGCTAGAATAACAGGTTTTGCATTACCATACATGTTCTGATTGATATAAAGTCTGAAATTCAGATATTTATCACTATTTAGTGATTTCAGTCCACATTGATTTGCCCAAAATTGTTTTATAAGGAACAGACCATAAACATGAGGCAGATGTTTGGACATTCTGTGAAAATCTGGACATTTGAGAGGTCTGGTTGTGGCTGTGAGTTAGAGGCTGTGTACATTTCCCAGTGTATAGGGAGGTAGTTATAGTCTGTCATGAATAAAGTTCCTCCAGTAGGTCCTGGTACAAGTTATGAGCTTGTTTGAACATAGAGGTGACCTGTAGCTGGCCAGGAGAGGGTACGGAACCTTGTCTGTGGAGACCTGAAATTGGATGAACTCTAGGCCATCATCCTGTTTAACTAATCTGGAGTTGTCTCAGTTTACATTAGTAACAAATACATGTCCCCGCTATGTTGTTGTTGGTATAAATGCATGGAAGGCTCTGTAACCTTGCTGGAGTACTTTCTGCAGTTTTAAACCAAGTCTTGGCAATAGCACAGATGTCTACGTTCCATTCTCCAGAGTGAGGAGAATTTATAGGGTATTGAGTTTCTTGTTTAGGCTCCTAACATTGAGCAGAAGCACCTTAAAGTTGATTTGATATAATTTTTTTTTTGCTATGTTGGCAATCTTTTTCATTTTGGCATTGCCTAAAAAAAGGTTCTAAGGAGGCAGGTAAAGTTTTAGCCGATATCACAAAGTCCAAGGGAGCCAGGTGCAGACCATCTCTGGCAGACTAACGTGGTCTGTTAACTATGTCCTCAAATGCGGATAGGTACTGGATTCCCACAGAGTGACAAAAGAAACTAATCCAGGTGTTAAAATTAAGCTTTTTCTGTTCATACTGTGGCATCATCCTAGGTGAAGGTAGAATGCTGCAAGGCATGTACCTGTCTGGGACACATATTCAGAGATCCATAATGTTTCCAATGAGGTATGCCTGTGATCCTTTACACCTACATGGACTGCAGTAGGATCATATTGGTGCACATTGTGCAGTAACTTGAGTGTATGCATGGTATTATGAATCCTTGCTCCTGATAGGCAGCTAACCATTCTCTTCTCCTTGTCCAGCCTGGTGAGAGGGGCATCTGAGTGTCATACAATAGAATCCCCTGTGACAAGAGTATTATGTAAAATGTGTGCTTCCCTTATGGGTTCCGTTCTTTGTGGATCATTGGGTGTAGGCTTATGTGTTATGTTAGTTGCTGTTTTTTTTGTGTGTTTTACTGACTGCTGAGGATAGTGCTGCTCTTAGATGGTTTATGAGGTCTTTGAGATTTAGGAAGGTTTTTTTAGTTGCCTCATTATAATGAGGTCTATGAGTGTGGTGAGCGGTATGCGTGTAGGATTTAAGTGTGTGTTTTCTTGACAACCGTATTAGTAAGTAAGTAAGATTTTAGCCTTCAAGGAAGTTATGTATGTACATCTCTCACATAGTGTGCTAGTTTATTTAGGGATTAAAATGTTGTCAGAGTACATGATACAATTGCTGCATTGTCTTAGGATGCCCATATCTACCAAGGTGGCCAAGGAGTCATTAGGAAAATGCATATCCATATTGTCAGGATCTGTTATGGTTTAGGGACTTATTTTTACAGGGGTCACTAGTGTGGTGTCTGGGATTAAGGCTAGCTGTAAGGTTGTGTTATGATCTGTTTTTAGTGCTGTTCAACACGCTAAGTAGCTGCCCTGTAAGTTTAGCCGCACTCAAAGTCTTACTGTGTTACAGGTTAAATTCCTAAGTAGTAGCTTTAGCAAGCTGTTTAGTCTGAAGTTCAGTTTCTTAAGCTAAAGTCACAGGCAGCAGTGGAAGGAAGAGAAACTTCCTCCTTTTCTTGTTAGTTGCACTGAAATAGAAACTTTTCCAGATTAGAAGAAAAAAGTCAGTTTCTTGTATATTTTTTAATTTTAAATCTGTCCATCCACTTTGTCTGATGCCAGGTAGACATCTTCAAAGCAAGTAAGCATAGTGGCAAGACAGAAGAGATTACCTTTTTTACAGTGTTGTCAAACAAATAATTAAATAGGCATCAGCAATGATAGTGCACATCTGAACCAATCTGGACTTCAGCATTCTCCTCACAGCCTTTTCCCTTCATGGTCTCACAGAGGCTCTTCCACTTCCTTATACCATTGCTGCTGTTTCTCTTGAATCTGCAGCTGCAAGATGAATTTTGTGTTGTGGATCATGGAGTAAATAAGCTGTATGTCATTTGCTTTATTGAGCAGAATTGTACATCTGAGCATCTTACAGAAGGAGTTCCTTGTTCCATGTTTGCTTTTTGTGGTAATATATGGGGGGGGGGGGGGGGGTTGTGGTCAAGTTCCCTGTTTTGCTGAGCCTCGCTCTTGTTCTTACTTATGTTGCTGCTGTTGAGAGAAAGAGTTTGTTACAAACAGTTTTCCTTTAGCCATTTACAGTGGCACTGCTGATTAAACTGCAGAACTTCTTTTTACACACATGGGAAATAGGTGTGAGCATTTCTGTTCATAACTGGTATCTCTTGGAGGACCCTTGGTAGTTGAAAGTTAAGCTTACTGATTTCTGGTAATTTCAAGTGGAGTTTGAGCAACATGGGCAACTAAAGTAGTGATCAGGTTGCTTCACCTTAGCATAGACCTTGGAAGAACATCTCATCCCTAAGTACTTGTACCAAGAGTTTGCTACCAATGAAAATATACCTTGAGAGATTAATCCTTTCTATAATATTTCACGTAGAAGAGCTGTGCTAAACAAATGTATGTTAATAAACTATGAAGACTGATGAAATGACAGCAAACCCCACTGTCTTCCCCAATGTGCATGTAAATTGCTTCTATTTTTATTATTAAAGATAAACATTCTGCTGGTTTCTTTTGCTTGTGGACTTATATATATATATATATATATGTATTTTTTTTTTTTTTTTTTTGCTGAAACCTAATCTGTTATTTTTTCTGTCTTTTTTAATAGAGTGGTACTGATTACAGTTGCCTTGTGAAACAGAACACTGAGTTATTAAATGCTGTGAAGGAGCTAGAGAAACAATGTGTTTCCCTAAAAGATGAAAACTGCCTGCTGGTAAGAAGCTACATTTAAATCCATAATACTGAAAGGAAGGCACTTTCTTGCAATACTGGTTGTTTTTGAGATTCCGTGAAACAGGCCATGGATGTTGCTGTTGAAGAAAAGAGGTAATGTAAAGGCATAATGTAACAAGTAATGGTAGCATAGCTCCTGAGAGTACACTGTGTTGTACTGTATAACTAAGAATACTTTGATTCAAGTAGAAAACCAGATTTGGAAAAATATGTTAAGAAAACTGACAAAAGACTGGCATAGAAGTAGTAGCACTGAGGGAAACAAAAGATTATAACAGAGTCCAGCTGGTATAGAAAATGGAGATGGTATGGCGTTAATACAAGTATGCCAACTTACAATAAATGCATCTGGTTTAAAATGGAAACTAGGCAGGACACTAGGAACAGAACAGTGTCTCTGTCTGTCTTTTAAGATGGTGGGAAGAGAGAAGTAAGGATGCTGTCTAAGGAGATTTGCTGCCAAATAAACTAAACATTTAGTTAGCTTATCCTGAAAGAGAAAAGGATATAGCAAGATGACAGTGACTAGCTGCTACTAGTGAGTTAGATAGTTTATGCATTATAATGAAGTACCAATTATTTTACATTTTTTTAATCTGCCGTAATATTTGACAAATACTGATCTGAAGTTATTAATTTTTATGTTATTCTCAATGGATGGGTTTGGTTCTGATCCCTCTGAACTGACTCTGCCGCTTGCTAAAGCTTGTGGACACCAAAAACTCTTGAGCTTCCCCCTTACTGACAATGCGCTCAGTAGAATACCCAGATCTCGTTTACCACTTTCAGCTTCAGATGTGGTTTACCGTTACTCTCCCTTACATACCATTGTTGGTATTCCGCTTTCCTTTTCCTTTTTAAAGATGGTCTTTATCGTTATCTTTTCTCTGAGTGTGTGTGTGTGTGTGTGTGTGTGTGTGTGTGTGTGTGTGTGTGTGTGTTTATGTTCTGCTCGAGTGTGGTTGTGTTCTGTGTTTGTCTTCCCATGGTTGTCATGACGGATAAAGACGGAGAGAGTGAGTGAGAGAGAGAGAGAGAGAGAGAGCCCCTACTGGATTTAAAAGGTGTGCTAAGTGTTCACACAAAATTTCCTATTTTGATTAGCATTCACTTTGTGTTTTCTGCTTAGGTCCTTGCCACCTGCAAGAAGATTGCTCCATTTGCCATTCCTTTAGTCACAGGGTTTTAGTGAAGAAGAAAAATAAATTGATTTTAAAACGCTTTCTACCCTCCTACTTCAGAGAGGCTATTTCTGGGTCATCATCAAAAGTTTCTGCCAAACAAACAACTAAAGCTTCCAGATCCAGTCCAGCTTTCTCCTCCTCGTCTTCTAAATCCTCTGAGACAAAGAAGCACAGTTCTTCATTGCTGATATCTTCCTTGGCTCTGAGTATGAAGAAATCAAAACTGTCTGTTCCTCCTGGTATGTCTGAACCCACAGCTAAGCAGATGGTTCCATCAGTTTCTTTAGCACTGTCTTCAGAACAGGCAATGCCTTCGACACCATCCACTTCTGTCTAAAGAACTTATAGCTATACCCAGTGCCAGGTATTCCCCTTCAGTTGACCCCTTACTGGACTGACCTTCTTCACCTGCAGACTCCACTCATTCTTCTAGAAGCTTCAGTGAGGAAGAGCTGGAAAGAGTAGTGAGGAAGATTCTGTGGCAACAAGGAGTCAGTAGGACCTCTAGGACTCCTATCCCATCGGGTCAGGGACCTTCAGTTTCCATCCCAAGCACATTTCCTCCTCTGACTTTTGCTGCAGGTTCAGGGACCTTGGTTCTGAGTTGTCCGACACCAACTGCATCGGTTCCGAAGTGGTCATTGTCTTCGGTGCTGATTGTGACCCAGCGTTCTCCATCTCGGTCAGAACAGTAGACCTCCCTGAGCCATACCTGTCCTGCAAGTTCTGAAGAGTTTGATTAGATCTAAGTTTGTTTGGAGTCATCTTTCCTTCTCTGAGCCTTGGCACAGATCAGCTCAGCTCCGGTTTCTGCTTCAGGAGATATCTGCCCCAGGCAAGGAGAGACTGCGGTTCCGATCATTGTCCTTTCTGGCCCGGACTCCCTTCCTACTGTGGGTGGATTGGCTTTTGAGGCAATGGAGAGTCTTGTCTGTTCCAAGATATCAATCAGTTCTTCTCCCTTGGAACAAGCTGCCAAGTCACTCCTTGCTCCAGAGCCTCACCTGCCTCTTCCAGCTGGACAGCGGGCATCCAGGCCTCAGGCATCCTTACACTTGGGAACAACTTCTCCCAATACCTCCCCAGAGCCCACTACTGAGGAGGTTCCTTGGAATAAGTGTAAGAAGAAACACATTGATTCCCCCTGAAGAATCATACACTGAAGACACAGATTTTGTGGAGGGTGAAGGTTTCGAAGATCACCCCATGAAGATGTGTCCTTTGGAGACATTCTAGAAATTATGAAACAGAGGGATGGTTGGCAGTTCAGCAGTCCTACGTTAGAGGAGTCTGTGTACCTGCAGGCTTTTGGCACCCAACCATCTACCTTCTGGGTGACCCTACCTGCTGATGAACTCATTGAGTTGATCGCAGTGGGTGTGGAAGGCTCCTGACACCATTGTGTAAATACCCTGGAGACCAGACAAAATAACTGCTCCTTTAGACAAACCATTCTGGACCTTGGGCTTACCAGTAGATGCCATAGTTCTGGCAGCAGCCACCAAAAAGGAACTGGCAAATGAGAGTTCCACTATTCATTCTCCTAACAAGGAGTTCAGGATGATGGATAGACTAGGGAAGCAAATTTATGCCTCATTGACCTTTACTCTGCAGTCTTTGAATTGTCTGGCACATTTTACGAGGTTGCAGAATAAAGAACTCTCAGATACCCTCTCAGGATCCGTTACTGACAGTGTTTGGGAGCTTGTAACTTCTCAGTCGGCTACCCTGACTTCCATTTCCAACTGTTTCATGAAGCTAATTTCTCATGCAGCTGAAGGGATGACAAGAGCCATCAGTTCTGGTGTAGCTTTAAGGAGATGCATCTGGATGCATTTGTGTGACTTTGCGGAACCCTTTAAGTCTACATTCATCAGTGCCCCTTTTGATGGCACTTCCTTATTTGGGCCCAAGGTGAAAGACACATTCACTAGGTGTGAGAAAGCTGGAAAGACCCTTTCTGCAGTGGGCATACATTTTTCCTACCCTTAGAGACCCTTCTCGAGGAACCAACTTACTAGTGGAAAAATGTGGTCCAAAACGTCCCAAGGGTTCTTTCCTGACACACACAGTGACAGTTCCCCCAGAGACAGAGGGGGGGGGAACTCCAATGGATGACACCACCCTCACGGCAGAGGGGGTCCATGAAACCAGGGTTTTCAGAATTCCTTCTTTGATAAACCCTTCCAGCACTCCTGAATGGAGGCCCAGTTACCATCCTGTGGAGGCAATCAGGGGTCATTGTTCCCTGCATCAGAGAGCCTGGCTACAGATAACTTCCAACAAATGGGTGCAGGGAATTATATCCAGAGGTTATATTATACCATTTTCACAAAATCCATCATCTTGCAAAAGAACCCCAGACGTTCCACCCAATTGAAGGGAACAACCAGCACTAGAAATTCTAGAGCTGCTAGAAAAGCTCCACAAGGTCCCCCTAGACCAGATAGGATCAAGAATATACTCAAGATTCTTTGTAGTCCCAAAAAAGATGGGGAATTGGAGACCTATTCTAGATCTTAGCAAACTAAACAAATTGGTTCGTCGAACCAGATTCCGGATGGTCATGGTTCAGTGCATTCTTCCGTTTTTGGAAAAGGATGATTGGATGTGGTCCATAGACCTCCAAGACACGTACTATCACATAAAAATGCACAGACTGTCCTGGAGATTCTTACACTTCCGGCTGGGGTCCAGTCACTACCAATTCAGAGTACTGCCCTTTGGTCTCACCACAGCCCCAGGGTGTTTACAAAGTGCATGGCAGTAATAGCAGTTCACTTGAGACTGCACGGATTCCAGGTGTTTCCATACCTAGACGGCTGACTCTTCACTGCCACGACTAGGCATCAACTCGTAGAAGCAAGACAAAAGGTCCTTCAAACATGCTCCTCCTTGGGACTAACAGTCAGTTATGAAAAATGTCATCTGGAACCTACCCAAGCCGTAGAATTCATAGGAGCGGTGTTAAATACTGAAACTACCATAGCCTCTCTTCTCCCACAGAGATTACTGACAATCCAAAGACAAGTCTCAAGTATAATCAGCAAAAGCAAAGTTCCTGCCAGATTAGTCCTCCAAACATTAGGCTCCATGGCAGCATCAGCAACTGTTGTACCGTTGGCCAAGTATCATATGTGAATTCTACAGTGGTTGCTTGCGAAACAAGGGTTGATACTTTCCCATCCCATGTCCAGACCAGTTGCCATCACCAACATTTACAAGAAAGATTTAACATGGCGGACTTGTTCAGAACAAATTCTACAAGGATGTCCCTTTTCTTCCCCTCAGCCCAAGGCCACAGTGACCAAGGGCACCTCCTTGTTGGGAGCAATGGGAAGACAGTCCAAGGCACTTGGTCCCCAACAGAGCCCTCATTGCACATCAGTATTCTAGAGATGAGGGCAGTGCTTTTAGTGTTGCAAGCTTTTCAGGATGCTCTCCCCATTGGAACAATTGCAGTTCAAGCAGACAACAGGTCAGTAGTCTTGTATATCAACAAACAAGGAGGAACTAGTTCTTACTCACTTTGTCATGAAGCCATAAGAGTGTGGCAGTGGGTGATCTCATCAAACAATTTTCTCATAGCAACACACATTCCGGGTAGGTCCAGTGTGCTAGACAAATTAAGCAGGTCATTTCTCCTACCTTACAAATGGTCCCTCAGAAAGTGTCAGAGAGAATTTTCTGATCATGGGGCCAGCTTTGCTGCAATCTTTTTGCCTCTCCCCTAAGCAACAAGTGCTGCAACTATTTTGCCTCAATTCCCCCAGTGGGGGAATTCCCGAGGGATGCTTTTCTACACAATTGGCCCTCCGGTCTCCTCGATGCATTTCCACCAATACCCTTGATTCCCACATTTCTGCAGAAAGCGATCAGGTTGAAGAGCAAAGCCATCCTCATAGCCCAATTTTGACCTCGACAGATTTGGTTCCCCTTCCTTTCGCCTCACCTTATCAAACAACCATGTAGCTTGGATCCATTCCCAGATATCCTATCCCATCCTACAGGCATGGTTCATGCTGATACCCTAATAATAATAATAGCAACAATCTCAAACAGATGGCTTGGTTTCTCAACTTTTGCCAGTAGTCAGACATCCTATACTTTCATCCCCAGTTCATCACATACTGCTATCATCTCATAAACCTTCCATACAAAAACTGTATTCTAGCAAATGGAAAAAGTTTGTATAATTGGCTCTACAGAACAATACTGAACCCTTCTCAGCCCCAATTCATGAAATACTTAAATTTTGGGCATTGCTTTTTGATAAAGGAACCTCTGCTTCTACCATCAAAGTCCAATTGGCACCCATCTCCAACTTTCATATTGGCTTCCAAGACTCTTCTCTGGCTTCCCCCAAACTCTGTAAGTCTTTCTTGAAGGGTACTCCCCTATTATGATCTCCCTTCAAAGACCCTACTCCTCCATTGGACCTCAACTTGGTGTTACAAGCAATCACTCAACAACCGTTTGAACCTGCCCACACTTGTGATACTAAGTTCCTTTCCTGGAAAACCATTCTGTTAGTTGAGCTCACATCTGCTAGAAGAATTTCAGAGATTCAAGCTCTTTCATTTAAACCTCCATCTCTAGTCTTTAATAAGGACAGGGTTTCACTTAGAGCCAACCCTTCATTCCTGCCAAAAGTGGCCTCTGAGAACAACATCAATCAGTACATTAACTTACCAATTTTCTTCCCCAACTGTTCTAATAAGGGAGAGTACTGCTTACATTCCTTGGATGTACATATACATTTACGTTTGTACCTGCACAGGACAAAAGACTTTAGAAAATCCGACCAGCTTTTTATTTCCTTCTCACATACCAAATTTGGGGCAAGCTGTATCCAAAGTCACTTTAGCAAAATGGCTGGCTAACTGCATTTCCTTTACATATTCTAGATCCGGTGTTACTGTTTTAAAATTCCCAAAGGCGCATTCCACAAGAGCTGTAGCTACATCAGCTGTTTTTCAGGCTAGAGCATCCATGGACAACATATGTGCAGCAGCAACATGGACCAAGCCCCATACCTTTATTACTCATTACAAATTGGATCTAGTCACCAGGGGTAGAGCATCATTTGGCTCAATGGTGCTCAGGAATATTCTTGCATATTCTGCCCAGGAAATAAGGTAGCTGGGGACTCTGTCCCATCCATTGAGGATAACATGAAAATTGACAACTTCAGATAAAGAATGCATCCATGCCCAACTCCTCAACCACCTGCATGAAAATCAAATTTTATCACCCACTCAGCATGGTTTCAGACCAGGACACAGCACGACTACCACCCTCCTATCCTTCCTTGATACAGTTAACCATGCACAGGATTCTGGTAAAATATTTGCTTCACTTTTCCTTGACCTCTCCAAAGCTTTTGATACCATTTCCCACACTATCCTACTCTCTAAACTGTCCACCCTCCACATTTCTCCCCCTGCCCTACAGTGGTACAACAGCTATCTCGCCAATAGGCAGCAATCCACCAAATGGCAACAGTCTTACTCTCTCTTCCTCAATACTTCCACAGGGGTACCCCAAGGCTCCATGCTTGGTCCTCTCTTATTTAGCATCTTTATTAACAGCTTTCACACCACTCTCTCACAATGCTCAGTAATCCAGTATGCTGATGACTCTACAATAATATGCACTGCAAATTCCAGCTCTGAACTCCAGTAAATTACCCAGAATGCCCTCACATCTACTGAATCTTGGATGGTTAACAATCATCTTGTCCTAAATAAAAAAAAAAACTAAACTAGTAATTTTTAATCCTAGGAAAACCACTCCATTTTATAAAAAACTCTTCACTATACAAGCCCAAGACAATACCACTATAGAAGTTGTCCCACACACTAAATTACTAGGTATTATTATAGATGAAAACCTTAACTTTGACCTACACATAAACAATAACATCAAAAAAACACACCAAAACCTTAGTATGCTCTACAGGCACCAACACTTTCTTAGCCTAGACAAACCCTTGCAACTACCTTTTTATTACCCTCTCTCCTTTATGGTACCCCTCTCCTCACTAATATCTGAAATTCTACAAAATCCAAACTTGCTATGTGTTACAACAGAATAGCAAAATTTACCAAAAAGGCCACATTCTCATCCCACCACTGTAAGTCACTGAAACAATTAGGGTGGCTGGAATTCCCCCACCATCTCTCATTCACCCAACTAACTACTGTGCACAAAATAATCTACAGACCCACAGACTGTCCTGCTCTCTCAACTCTACTTGCCAAGTACCATTCTAGCAGGCATCTAAGATCTGAAAATCATCTACTTCTAAAAGTAGAGAAGCCCACCTTACCTGCTGGTCAATTCCTCTATGCCTTCACTGTCACCAAACTATGGAACTCACTTTGGCCTTCTATAAGAAACACAGGCAGCACCCCCACCTTCAAACAAATGTTGAAAAATCATCTCAACTCTTCCTGGCTATAACCTAACCTCTTCACTCTCCTTATATGATTACTAAACTCCTATGTCTTTTGCTGCTAGTGACTGATGATATTTTCTCCATATTTATTTTTATCTTCACTTGTTGGTACTGGTACAATAATACTGATCTCTGTTTATACCACTCTGATTGAATTAATTCATTTCTGTTTTAATGTATATTTTCTGTATATATTACTGTAATCAAACATTCCTGCTTTTATGTATATATTCTGTATATGTTACTATATTTACTATCTGTACCACTGTTTCTGCTTCTGTACTAATTAATGTTTATATTTTTTCTGTATTTCGTTGGAGCTTTTCTCCCCGGCCTTCCCCTGAAAATGGACTCTTTTAGGCCCAGTGGACTTATCCCCGTAAACAAATGCAATAAATAAATAAATAAATAAATACATAAAATATACTCACCATACTGTTCCGTCTGAGTTGTCAGTTTTCATATATACTCTACTTCCCCCCCTCCAACCCCCTACCTTATTCTTTTGGAAGAATGGGTGGACTCTGCTCCTTTTCATAATCTGGCTTGTTATTATCACAGTGGTGACAGACCCTGAGATGGTCTCCGTTGAAAGTATGGGAATTTCTTTCCCTTTTATTCTTCTATATTCTGTCAGCAAGCTCGATCTGAGGTATTCTACCAAGTGCATTGTGGGTTAGGGGGAAGCTCAAGAGTTTATGGTGTCCACAAGCATTAGCAAGTGGCTGAGTCAGTTCTGAGGGATCAGAACCAAACCCATCCATTGAGAATACATGAAAATCGACAACTCATTTTTACTGATCATATATACTTTAGTAATGTATCAGAATTCTGTGCTGTTCTAATGCATTACTATCACTCTTAGTGCCTTGGTCATTCTGAAGTACAGGAATTTAAAATATAACAATCATTTAGTCTTTGACACTATCGGAATTTTGTTTTGCAATCCTTCCATTCCCCAAAATGTAATTTATGTCTTCAGAACATGACACAGGCTATAAATAATAAGTTAGTTGTTGTTTTTCTCTGTCCATTTAGGTATGCTGTTAGACATTGTCCTCTTGGAATGTATTTGTAAGCACCAGAAGTGTTTCAGAGAAAAGTAATAATCGTGATTTGTGCTGACTGTGTGGATTGATGTGAGTTGAGTGTAGAATGCTGTAAATCTGCCACTGTATAAAGAAGGTAAATGTAAGGCTTTTTAAACCAAGTAATTTGTGGTTTGTGTTCAGTTTATGGCTTCAGATCCTAGTAATAATATTCCACAGATTTTTCGTGAGGATTCTGTCTGCTTTGGGAGCTGTTGGTGTTACTGGATCTTTATCTGGTTCACAGAGGACAATGGAACAATATATACAGGCTGCCCGTGGTCCAACTAATGAAAATCATATTGGGGACCTAATCCTGCTCAGTTGTTTGACCGATTTGTAGAAGAGAGACAGAGATGTTCTAATAACCCTTTTTAATGGCGGGACAAACTTTCAATTCCGTTCTCGCAGATATGAGAGAACTATGTTGTTGCAAAAGAAAACAAAGGTACATTTTAACATTTTGGGCTTACAGTGTTATATTGAATTAAATATTACACCTAGAGGTCTTTGTTTTGTGAAGAGCCCAGTGATCCTTTTGATGTTCATTGTGCTTCTGATAAAATGTTCCGGGATCATTAGATTGCAGCAGCCCATAGGTGTGTTATGGATTGGCTCTCCATTTTGCTTGAGCGACAAAAATTAAAACAGGAATTGCAAGCTTTGTCAATGAAGCTATCAAGTATTCTCAATTCCTGCACTGTGAATAGCTTGTTGGAGAGAGTTAGTGCCAAGTTAAATTCCCGCGAGACAGAACTAGTTGAATATAAAAAAACAAATTTGCTCAGAGACATAAGAGACTATGAGAATGGTCAGGCCTTTATTCCCCCAGCCAATCAGCAGGGTGTGAAATGGTGATGTAACAGAGAAAGTTTTAAAAAACCTCATTCGCTGTCTTTTGGCTTCCTCGGAGGGAGCGGATTACAGTACAGGCCAAGATAGTGATGATAATGGATATCCTCCTTTACCGGCCACCCAGCAACTGGTAGAACATGAACACCGGTTTCGGAATGGAGGGGACAGTAATAGAGAACATTTTAATTGCAAGCTGAGATGTAATGGGTCCAACATTAAAGGAACTGGGTAACAGGTATTCTCATCACAGCAGCAATTTAATGAGAGAGACAGACGACAATGACTGTGCTGTTGAAAATCTTAATATGGTTATAAATCTTTCTGGGTGTATTTTATCCCAGGAACAGTTTTCTCCTTTAAATTTGGGGTTAAAATTTATCCCTACAGTGTTACAAAGAAGACATATTTTAAGTCAAGAAGATGTTCTTCGTGTTTCACTGTTGCAGTCATCACACTTGGGTTATCTTGCCAGGGTAGCCCTCAGTCGGCCTGAATACCAGAGGCTTAGTATTGCTGTGTCAGTTGCTGCCGCTCCAGGACTGACGTCAGGTTATCAGTGGTATAAAAACAGGCAGCCGACGCCATTACATCAGTCTTTCTTGCCGAGGAGCCTGAAGCAGAAGTAGTTCGCACCGCTACCTGAGTTTTCGTTTCCGAAATTGAAGTTGAAGTCTTCTAAAGCTAAGTACCCCATTGGAGATCTTTTTTCTTGCTCTTAACCTATGTCAGAAAAAATTAACAATGGTCTCGTCTATGGAAAGCAAATACCACACCAAGATTTCCATTCTTACTGCGTCACCTGTTTAGGCCTAGACCATGAAGTCCCTCACTCTCGGTTTTGTGCTTTGTTCAATGCCAGAACTATACATCCTCAGGCCCTTATCGTAGATAAATACTTTTGCTCTCGATCTCCCTATTCTGAAATGGCTTCGGTAAGCCATCCAACTACCGATCTTCTGAAAAAAACATAAGGATAAAGACAGAGACAGACCGCACAGGTCCAAAACTACTAATGACACTTTCTTTAAGCTAGTCGCCATTTCGCTGGTACTCAGTGAGGCGCTTTTGAAGCTCCTGATGCCCGCTTCTGTGGATTCGCAGGCCGCTACCGAGACCCGTTCGGAGTCCGGTATGCCACGAGACTCTTCTTTGACTACGGAACCTGCGGATGTCTCTACCTTGGATGAGTCTGGAGCCACTGTGCATACACCAGCTTCTGAGGAAGTTCTTCGCACTACCGATATTCGACACAAACCAACAAATTCTTTCACGTCTGTAGTTCTTTCTAAAACTACTGAGTTTCTAAGGCCTAGAGTACGAACTCCTCCTAAAAAAACGATGACCCAAACTCAAGCGCCTTGTTTCCTTGCCTCAGTCTCAGATGCTTAAAATGGCAGAAGACTTTATCATGCTCATTAGGGGAAGCC
Source organism: Protopterus annectens (assembly GCF_019279795.1). Classification (NCBI taxonomy): domain Eukaryota; kingdom Metazoa; phylum Chordata; order Ceratodontiformes; family Protopteridae; genus Protopterus; species Protopterus annectens. The sequence continues at coordinate 524,253,805 of NC_056747.1, read as the reverse complement.
AGCCTACCCCTGCTAAAAGGAAAAGAGACTTGTCCCCAGCAGCTTTATCTGACCAGGAGTCTGACGACTCTGCTTAAGACATGCCCTTAACTGCTTTTGAGGATTCAGATGTAGAGGAATCCATTCCTTCTGCCTCTCCTCCAGTGGATTTTTCTTTTGGTGAAACCCTACATACCTTGAGAGAGCATTTCCATTGGGAATGCCAGGATTATCCTCAGTCCAAAAAGAGACTTGGGGAATTTTTAGATTTACCACAGCA